>NW_017618328.1:2108640-2414793 GCF_001879475.1 Ipomoea nil
AATTGGAGAAAGAATTTCAGTAAAAAACTTTTCCAATTTTTATTTTTCCCACTTCTCAATTTCTCCATTTCATTGAAAAATTCTCCATTTTTCCAAGTTAGTAAATGACCCCTTACTTTAGGCGAATGAAAAATCAAGAGGATAATCAAAGCATACCTTAGTGGTTACATTAGTTTGCTACATTAGTTTACAGAAATGATATTCTTTATACTTCCCCTGTACATGATGTCTGTGCCTGAGTGGTTAATCTAAGGTTACATATTACTTTAGACTTATAGTTTATGTGTATTCTAATATAAGATTATGTACATTAAGACTTTCCTCAGCATACATAACAGATGTTCTTTATAGTTAGGATTCTGTGTTTTCTGGTTTGTGATTATGTGTTTTCTGTTTTGAGATTCTGTGTTTTATATTATAAGATTATGTACATTTTCATCTAAAATAAAATTGATCTTCCATTACGAATTAAATACTTCCCAAAGTATTTTTCATACATCAACAACATAACATAACATAAGGTCAAATTTGCATAAATCAGAATAAGGTTCAATTTGCTTTTTTATACTTCATCCTTGCAGCTTTTCTAATGTCAGCCAATTTTGCATTCCCTTGCCACATAATAATGTTTGCTGCATATTTTGCTCGCAGCGATGCAATGAATTGATTCTACAGATAAGATAATGGAAAAGAGAATTAGAAATGAAGGGGTAAAATATTGAACAAAATTGAGTATTTTGGTACTTACATCTTACAAACCTCCTGTGAATCCTGGTGCCCATTGTTTTAGTGATGTCCCCTTGTATGTTTCCATATGCCTTATGGAGTATATGCCACAATCTACTACATTGTCATGGACTTTACATGGCATTTCCATATACTCCAGTTTCATACTATTCATCTTTCTTGCAAGGGGATTGTTTTTCAGCTGCAGGTACTTGTTGAATGCAGTCATCTATACAATATAGTTATTGTAGTGTTTAGTTAATTTTGAGAAATATGGATATTAAAATTTAAGGATGTAGATATAAAATATTAGTAAAAGCATATATTACTAATTTTGTTGGGCAATCCTCATATTTGTCCTTGATTGTTATCCCTTCAGGCATAGTCTTATTGTCAATCAATTGAATTTTTGATTTCAAAAAGTTGAAGCATATCAAGAAGTAATGATCATGTTGCAATATACTAAAGAAGACATGTTAATGCACATAATCTTATATCAGAATACACATATCAACATAATACACATGAACATAAGTCTAAAGTAATATGTAACCCCAGATTAACCACTCAGGCCAATAATATACATAATGTACAGAATCATATACTAGAAAACACAGAATCTCAAACCAGAAAACACATAATCCTAATCATATGGAACATTTGTTATGTATGATGAGGTATATACCAACAATGACGAATAGAACTCTAAAGAGATTTTATACTTACAATCTTTGCATCTGTCATGTCAAGAGAAATTGCATTCAACTGGTAATCGAGGTTATCACATAATTCTTTCACATTTAGAGTTCTATTCTTCATCTCCTCTTTGTCTATCAGCATCTGTAAAAGAAATTATTGTTTGTTATATAATGTGTTATTTTAAGATAAATAAAAAATAAAAATAGTGCAAGTTAACATGTTTACTTACATAATCAGATTCCGAGAAAAAGATTCTCTTTGGCTGATCAACATCTCTTTTCATATTAAGTACATTCATTCTTCGGGACCAAATTTTCATAATATTGATAGACACCTGCCTCACTGCCAACGTCGCATAGTCTTCCCGTGTGGCAAACAGATTGTTTCTTCAAATAATAGTTCACTGCAAAAAATAAAAAATAAAAAATATAGTTGAATGTAGTAAGAGGGATGACATTGAAATTCATAATGTACAGAATGTTATAGAATAATACAGTTACTAATAGAGTAATACACATAATGTACATAATTTTATACAAGAAAACACAGAATCTCAAACCAGAAAACACATAATCCTGAGCATAAGGAACATCTGTCATGTATGATGAGGTATATACCAAACTAAAAGTCTTAATGTATATAATCTTATATCAGAATACACATAAACTATCAACACTATACACAAAAACATAAGTCCAAGTAATATACAACTCTAGATTAACCACTTACGCATAGAATAGTGTATAGGAGATGTATGTGCATAATGTACAGAATCTTATACTAGAAAACACAGAATATCAACCCAGAAAACACATAATCATAACCATAAGGAACAACCGTTATGTATGCTGAAGTATATACCAAATTAAAAATATTAATATACATATAATGCTGGGTATTCATTGCTGACGGGCATGGATGCATAATCTGAGATGATCTTCCCCTTGACTGAAACATTTTTAAGCTTTGAAATGTTCTCTGCCCAGTACGGGGATCGCATGTGCAATGGCAGTTGTTTGTTTCTTCTCTGAGGTCTTTTCCTGACCTGAACATCTTCCACCTCGTCCTCTGATTCAGCAATAATGCTGAGTCAATATAGTAACATTTTATCATGGAATCCATAGTGTACAAAATATTATAATAGAATACACATAAAAAGAAGTCTATGTAATATTTAGTTTATACCTATCAAACTCTAGTTCCGATGGTGTTGGTTGTGGCTCCGGTGATGGTGCAGCTGATGATTCTAGTTGTTGTGCTACATACTTTGCTCCCTGAGCAATATCATCAACTAGATGCTCCAGTATTGTTGCAATGGGGGTTAATGGGGTTGATGGCAATGATGCTGCTGTTGGTGGTGTTGGCGGTGCTGTTGTTGGGTGTGCTGGTGGTGCTCTTGTTGCTAGCTTTGTTACTGTTGTTGCTGGGGGTGGTGTTGCTGCTATCTCTGTTGCTGTTTCTGCTAGTGGTGGTGTTGCTGCTGGCTTTGTTGTTGGTCTTTCTTTGGTAGGTGCTTTGGGTGTAGCAACTTTAGTTTGTGTCTGTGGCGGTGTTGGTGTCAGTAGAGTAAAAGATGGCATAGGGTAATCAGGAGTACTCACGGTCTTCAATGTGGCCATGAAAGTCGCTTCAAGCTCAGCTACCGCCTCTAGGAAGTTTGGTTGATTGAAGTGGGGTTGGGTTGGGGCTTGGTGTGTTTTCAGAGTGGGAGAAGTTACTGAAGACATTCTTAATCATTTCTGCACCAGAGTTTTGTGTACCTATCGCTGACATAACGTTTCTGAACTCTGCAATGCTCGAGGTCATTTTCTTCAAAGCCTCCGTGACTGTTTGAACCAATTCTGGTTGCATTGTTGCTTTAGTTGGGGGCTTCTCTAGTTGTGTTTTCCTGGCAATGACTTTCCCAATTGCAAATCCCCCTAATTTTCTCTCCACTCCAAGTTTGGTCCTTACTTCGTCAGCGGTCCAAGCAGTGATGGTGGGACAATATTTTTCCACAATTTGAGCTCTTACTTGGACCCTGTCTAGGTATGCAAGCTTTAAAAAAAAAAAAAAAAAACAAAAACACACACATACACACATTATCATTTTTTAAAATGAAATGTACAGAATTTTATAATGTACAGAATCTTATACTAAAAAACACAGAACCTCAAACAAGAAAACACATAATCTTAATCATAGGAACATCTGTTATGTATGCTGAGGAAAGTTTTAATGCACATAATCTTATATTAGAATACACATAAACTATCAACATACTACATATAAACATAAGTCTAAGTAATATGTAACCCTAGATTAACTACTCAGGCACAGAGATAATGTACATGAGATGTATATGCATAATGTACAGAATCTTATACTATGAAACACAGAATATCAAACTAGAAAACACAGAATCCTAACCATAAGGAACATCTATTATGTATGCTAGTGTATATACCAAACTAAAAATGTTAATGTACATAATCTTATATTAGAATACACATAAACTTCATACCATCAAGAAAGTGGTTGGTCCAACAAATGATGATTCTCTCTTCGTCCTCCATTGCTCAGTAGTGTCAAGGAGACAGTTGATCGTGTAACGACACCAGTTGAGATGCTTGATTTTAGTCACGTCAACCAGTGAATAGAGGATCTTATAGTGGCTGCGTGTGTTATGGAATACAGGAGAAGTATATGCATAATGTACAGAATCTTATGCTACAAAACACAGAATCTCAACCCAGAATACACAGAATCCTAACCATAAAGAACATCTGTTATGTATGCTGAAGAAAGTCTTAATGTACATAATCTTATATCAAAATACACATGAACTATCAACATAATCCACATAAACATATAGTCTAAGTAATATCTAACCCTAGATTAACGACTCAGGCTCAAAGATAATGTACAGAAGATGTATATGCATAATGTATAGAATCTTATACTAGAATACACAGAATCTCAACCTAGAAAACACATAACCCTAAGCATAAGGAACATCTGTCATGTATGTTGAGGTTAACGACTCAGGCACAGATTAATGTATAGAATCTTATATCATAATACACAAAATGTTTGAAGGTTCACCTTTGCGTGTATGTGTATTTGCTGCGAAAGAGGATGGATATGTATGCTTGTTTTTCTGCACACCATCGTTGCTGCGAAGAATATTGATGCTTTTCGCGGAGAATGTTGTTGCGTTTTTTTTGCTTTTGAGTGCTCGAAATTGGAGTGACGTTTGGAAGAAACTATGTCCTCGATATATATTTAATTTTTGTTTTTTTTTTAAAAAATGGAACGGGGATTGGACGGACGGAGCGGCGTCCGTCTCAACAACCCCCGTTAGTAACGAGTGAATGAAATGCGGTCGTTTTGTGCCAGGGCGCACATTGCTATGTGCGCCCTGGTGCATGGTATAACGATTGACTATATGGACCATAGTCCATATAATAGTATCTGTATATGTATAGATTGGTCCAGATTTTGTAGATAGGATTGAATTCTTATATTATATTTTATATGCTTTTAATTTTTATCCTTTACTTTTTATTTATACTTAAAATGTAAATTAAGAATGGTTTGCGGTTTTTATTATAGGAATGTAAAAAGTTGTTTAGTAAATTAACTGTTAGCCGATGGCTAATTACATGCAAAATGACTTTTTCAAAAAACTGATTGAAAAACATCTACTTTGATCAATTTTTTGAATTTTAGCACTTTTGGATCAATAAGCTATTAAATAAAAACTAATTAATCAAACACTTATAGTGGTTGTTTAACTAAGTCAAACAACTAATAGTGATCATATAAGTCAAAATTGGCTGATAAGCTAATTATGTTACCAAACATGCCCTATATATAAGTGTTAGGGCCTTATATTAACTATTAACTAAGCGTCCCTCCTATAGTTAGGGCCTGCTCATGACACCTCATGGTTTGACAAAAAAAAAATATCCTTATTAAAATGTTTTCAAAAAATAATTATTCTCATAAATATAATAACATTTATAATTTCATTAAAAAAATATTCTTTAAACTTGGAATACTAATAATATTTATTACTTATATATTTAGTACTGAGTTAATTACCGAAATGGTCCCTTGACTATAGTAAAATTACCAATTTGGTCCTTGAATATTTTTTTTACCAATTAAGTCCCTCAACTTTAAAAATCATAACCAATTTGGTCCTCCGTTTGTTTGACCGTTAGTCAACCGTTAACTTGGGACCAAATTGGTAATTCTCTATTGTCAAAGGACAATTTTGGTAAGAGCAAATTACACTTTTGGTCCTGTGACTATTGGGGGTGTGTTAATTTGGGTACGTGACTTTTAAAACTAACAATTTAATCCTTTGACTATCATTTTTTTAGCAGATTGGGTCCTCCCGGCCAAATTGCCGGTGGAATTCGGCCGGAAAGATGTTTCGAATTAATAAATGATATAATAGCGGGGGTAATTCCGTCTTTTTAAGTGGAAAATAATTAGCGCGAAAAGCACAAGAACTCTGTTGGAAGTCGAAGAACAAATAGCTATGCCTTATTTCTAAAATCCTCAACCCTAATTTTTAAAACCATCAACGTACGAGCAACTGAGTGTGAAGTCGAAGAAGGGAATCTGTATCTACGACTGCGTCGAGGGGTAGTTCGTCTTCTGCGACTGGATTCGACTTCTCAATGCGTAAAACGTTTGCCACTGGAATGGGGTCTGGCCCAACGACGCTACAGCTAAGTAAGAATAAATTTGTTTAACAGTTAAAATTGTACGAATTTTATGAATTTTATGCCAAATAAAGTACTTTATTGTGGAGTAGAGCATATCTAGGGTTTGTCGTGTTGTATATATTGGCATAAAGCATAATATAATTTGTACTTGTGTCTTGAAATTTTGGGACCAAAATTTGGGTTTTTGTGTGTTGTTCGTTTGTGTTCTTTTGTGTTCTGTGGGTGGGACCGATCTCTGGACTTTTGTGTTATTCGATTGTGTTCTGTGGGTGGGGACCATTATGTTTATAGTTTTGTGAATATGTCATGTGCATATACTGTGATTATGAAACTTTTCCATATGAATTTATTATTCTGTGTTTTGTGGGGACCACTATTATGACTGTTGCATGTGTGAATGGTGGCTTTACAGGAGCAGGAGTTGGCCCTTTTTCAGTTTTCCTTTTCCATAATGGGATAATAAATAGGGTTGGTGAAGTTAAATACATGGGTGGTGATGTAGAAGTGTATGAAAGAATGGAAGCTAATGAAGCCTGTTTAAATGTGTTGAAGGATAGGATAAAACACTTAGGGTATAGTGAGGTGGGAACTGTACTTTATTGTTGGTGGAATGAAAGATTGAAGTTGATAAAAACAGACAATGATCTAATATCCATATTGAATGAAGTCAACCCAAGTAACATGTTGGAGTTTTGGGTTGAAACAATGGATGATTTGGACTTGATTGATGCTGATATGGAAGCAATTGAGGCAGGTAGTGATTGGGAAAATGAGATTGAGGTAGACTGTTTGGGGGTAGATCAGCAGGATGATGTAGAGTTTGGGGATGGATTAAATGCAGTACATAAGCAGGAGGATGGGGATGGGTTAAAAAGGGAGGATGGTGATGGCTTAAAACAGGAGAATAAAGTACTTTCAGTAGCTGGAAAAAAATAAGTTGAAAAACAATTGGGATGAAATAAACTTTTCTGATGAGGACTCAATTGTGGATTCTGATAGTGATGGGGAAGGTAAATGGCCCATATTTAGAGCTGCAACAGACATGAAAGACCCCCATTTTACTTTAGGCACGACTTTTGCTTCCAAACAACAGTTTAGAGAAGCAGTTCAAAATTATGCTTTCATAAATGGCAAAGAAATTAGAACACTTAAAAATGACAAGGAAAGGGTCATAGTTAAGTGTACACAGGAGGGTTGCCCTTGGAGAATAGGCTTGAGGAAAGTAATAGGCTCACTGTCATGGAGAATTTTGAACATGATAGATGAACATGAAGGGTGTTCTTGGGTTTGGGAGAATTCTATGGTCAAATCTTCTGTGGTTGCTAAGAGGTGGTCTACTCACTTAAAAGACCACCCAGATTGGATGATGAGAAAGTTCAAGGATAAGGTGTGCAGTCAAGAAGGATTTTATGTGAGTGATTCCCAAGCCTATAGGGCTATTTGGAGGGCAAAGAAGCTAGGAGAAGGTGAAGAGGAAGATAACTTCAAAAACATTTGGAGGTACTATGAAGAAATTTGTAAGACAAATCCTAGGTCAAGATGTATTATCAAGACCAGTGGCCTGCTAGATGGGAGTGGACAAGAAAGATTTTTGAGAATATATGTTTGCTGGGACAGTAGCAAGCAAGGCTTCAAGAACTGTAGAAAACTGATAGGGGTAGATGGCTGTCACCTTAGAAGTGCAACAGGTGGGATGCTACTGACTGCTGTGACTGTAGATGCAAATGATAGTATATTTCCACTAGCTTATGCTATTGTGGAAGGAGAGAAAAGAGAGTCCTGGACTTGGTTTCTAATGCTTCTAAAAGATGATCTGGAGATAAGCCCCAATGTGGAAGATGAATACTGTTTCATAAGTGACAAACAAAAGGGATTAATTCAAGCATTTGTGGAGGTGCTACCTGGTGTGGAGCACAGGTTTTGTATGAGACATTTGCATGCAAATATGAAGGTGGCAGGTTTCCAAGGAAAGGCAATTAAGGATGCTGTATGGGCTTGTGCTAGGGCAACCACTGTAAACAAATTCAATGATGCTTTAAGAACATTAAGGAGATTAGATGAAGATGCATACCAATGGTTAGGTGATAAGAGCCCAAAAGAATGGTCTAGATCCCACTTCTCTACAAGATGCAAGTCTGACATGTTGGTAAATAACATTTGTGAGTCTTGGAATTCATCTATATTGGAGGCAAGGGACAAGCCAATCATTGACTGCTTAGAGTGGATAAGGAGGATGATCATGGGTAAATTATTTGAGAACAGGCAGAAAGCAACTGAATGGAAGGGTTTGATATCTCCTAACATTGTCAAGAAGTTAAAGGTGATTGAGAAGGATGCAGCAGGTTACCAGGCCACATAATGTGATTTCTTCAAGTTTGAGGTTCAACAACTATATGGGGATCGACAACAAGTTGACTTGGAAAGACAGCAGTGTTCTTGTAGGAGGTGGGAGCTGAGTGGCATTCCATGCAAGCACGCAATCTATGCTATTTGGAAAAAATATGGAAAGGGTGGAGTGTTGGACTATGTGCATCCATGTTATTCGAAAGAGACCTATCTGAAGATATATAGTGGATGTATCAACCCCATGGCAGGTGTAGCTGAGTGGCCTATGTGCTCCAGAATCCCTCCATTGCCACCTTTGTATTCTGCAAAGGTAAGTATTTATCTCCTAGTCATCATTTGCCACTGATATCTTTTGAGTGTGTATTGTAAGAACTTTTTGGGGCTATGCAGGTTGGGAGGCCAAAGAAACTAAGAAAGAAATCAGCTGATGAGTAGACCCATGATGGAAAGACAGTGTCTAGAAACCATATTCAACTACACTGTACTGTATGTAGGTTGGCTGGACATAATGCTAGAAAGTGTCCATCTAATCCAAATATAAAGGTATAATCTGATATACTTTTGCTTTAGAATAGTGTTGAGAAGTATTTATAACTTATCCATGTTTATATTTCCAGATAAAGCCAAAGAAGAGGGTCATTTATGCCCCTCACCAAATCAGGACAGCAGCAGCACCACAATCAGGTCAGCAGAGTGGAGTAGGGCAGCAGCAGCATGGAGACTAGCCTACTGGATTAGAACATCAACACCAGTCTGAAGAAAGGGAACACACTCAGCAAGAAGAGGTGAACCAGAATGCACTAGATGGAGAGCAAAATGAAGAGAACCAAAGTGAAAGGCAAGCCAAAACCAAGAGAGGAACAAAGATGAGGGAATCCAACAGGAAAAAACCCTATTATACAAGGAGCAAGATAGTGATGAAGTCGAAGTTCTTTGGCAACAAGGATGACCCAATAGACATTCAATGACTGCAAGTTAAATTCGATTGGTTTTTGGAAAGTTTTTTGACTGTTGCATGTAATGTTGTACATTGGATTGGCTATTATGGTAGTATGTTTGACTTATGCATGTAATGCTACTGAATGTTTGCAACCGTAACTTAGTTTGTAGGTTTTGGTAATATAGCAGCTAATGGTGAAGTATTTGTAATGGTGAATACCAAAACTCAGTTTTTGTCAATGGTAAAGCAGTCTAAATTGTAATGGTGAATACCAAAACTTGCTGAATTGTGATGAATACCATAATTCTTACATTGCCATACCCTCATTCTTACATTATCAAAAGATACAATAATTCTAACATTGCAATACCATCATTCTTACATTGCCAAAATATACCATCATTCTTACATGAAACATAACCTACATTACCAACCACACTGGCCACTGCCATTACACATACAGACCGCACTGGCCACTGCCATTACACATACAGACCACACTGGCCACTGCCATTACACATACATACCATAAATATGATCAGTTCCCTAAAACCTACAACTAACAAAGACTACAAATATTACAATGAACACTACTACAACCTTGTTCATCCACCTACAACCAAAACACACTTTGCCATCGTCTTTATCACCTTTAATCTTCATATTTAATTTGCGTATCTCATCATCTTGTCGGTTGATGCGTTTTAGTAATCCCGGAATAATTTTCTTTGAACGATAGCATATTGGAGGATCATACCAATCAATAAATCCACATCCCACCTTCCTCTGAATTAATTCAAAAAAAAAATTAATCAATTACCTTCGAACACCCCTTCAAAAATTAACAGAAAAATTTTAACAAAAATTGGAGAGAAAAAAAATCAAAACTTACATTACCACCGGAGCATTGCCAAAATCTACGACCTGGATTTTCATTTGTCCATGAAGTTCGAATTTTCAGTTGTTCACCACATCTACAATGGATGATTGGAAACCTTTCCCCAAATTCATAGTACTCACTACCATCATTGGAAGAACAAGAGGAATAGGAATTAGCCATAACCAGAACGAGTAGATGGAGAATTATGCGTGCCACTGCTTTCTTCTCTTCGTACTGGGTTCGTATCCTTCGTGTCCCCTTCTCACCAAATCTGCAATGCAATTAGGGTTCTTCGCTATTCGCATATCACCAAATACGCATAACATATAATTTGCAGCTAATTATTTTCCACTTAAAAAGACGGAATAACCCCCGCTATTATATCATTTATTAATTCGAAACATCTTTCCGGCCGAATTCCACCGGCAATTTGGCCGGGAGGACCCAATCTGCTAAAAAAATGATAGTCAAAGGATTAAATTGTTAGTTTTAAAAGTCACGTACCCAAATTAACACACCCCCAATAGTCACAGGACCAAAAGTGTAATTTGCTCTTTTGGTAATTAACTTTAAGGGTGGGCAATTCAGTTCAGTTTTCTCGAACCGAACCGTACCAAACTAATTAGATTCGGTAATATACTGAACAACCAAACAGTAATAGATTCTTGTATACCGAACGGTTCGGTAAACACTCGAACCGAAATGAATTTTTCGGTAAAAACTCGAACCGAACTGAATACCGTTTGAACTTTCGATTGCTATTTTGTTATATATTAGACTTTGGATATGGACTATGTAAACACCATAACACATAATATAGAACTTTTGATAACAAAACATAAAGAAATCAAATAAAACATTTACGAGAGATACCCGTGAGAATATGAGCTGAACGGTAGAGCAAGCAGCAAGGGACTTGGATTTAATTTTTATTTATTTATTTTATTATTATTATTATTATTATTATTATTATTATTATTATTATTATTATTATTATTATTATTATTATTATTTTTATTGAACCGTTCGGTATACAATAATCCAATACTGTTCGGTTGTTCGGTATATTATTGAACCAAACTAGTTCGGTTCGGTTCTAGAAAACTAAACCGAATTGCCCACCCCTAAAGTTAATTACCAAAATGGTCCCTTAACTATACGAAATTATCAATTTGGTCCCAAGTTAACGGTTGACTAACGGTCAAACAAACGGAGGACCAAATTGGTTAAGATTTTTAAAATTAAGGGACTTAATTGGTTAAAAAAAATAGTCAAGGACCAAATTGATAATTCTGCTATAGTCAATGGACCATTTTGGTAATTAACTCTTTAGTACTCGAATATCGAGTATAAAAATATCCCAAAGTCTTAAATTTACAATTTTTTTAATAGGTAAAAGTATATATATCAATTAGTTAAAATATTCAATATATTATGTAAATTCTGTAAGTTCGATTGGACATCAAGCTTGTCCTCAAGCATGAGAACCTCATGCAGCACGTAGTCAATACCTCCCACGATCAAATGGCATCCCCAAAAGAAGTGCAAAAGGAAAAGCCTCAATTGGCATTCGACGAATCAATGGAGGAGCGAAGTCAGCGAACAGTGGTGAGGAAGACCCCAAACTTGGAAATCCTTTGAAGGAGTTAGTTGGAACAACAACATTAGATGATGAGGGAGACACCAACGATAAAGACTGACCAATACCATATGACACAACTCTTAAATGAGATGGGGTTGGAGAGTGGTGAAATAACCCTCCCACGCATAGGACAATTTTTGGAAAGGGCACAACCTCAATTTCATCAGCCTTTTGTGTTGAAACCACATGAGGCTGATTTGCTGAAATAGTGGCTTGCAATGGTTCATTAAAGCTCCTTACCATAATGATTTCCTATCCCTATAGGAAATAAATCAATTCTAATAGTAAGGATAATAAATCAATTCTACCCGCATGGGCAGCTCAACTGGTTACAAAGGTGAAACTTTGGAAGAATGACCAGGGATCGAGTCTCACCAGCGACCTCATATAGTGAAGGGGTTTCCTTGTGCGCAGTGAGGACTGGTCTAGCCTCTGAACCTCGTGCGGTAAAAAAATATCTCAATTAGTCTAAATATTAAATATATATTCTTCTAAATTTCTAAATTCACTTAGAGGTTGGGGACGCTATATCATTTTCGGGATATTTTTTTTTTTAAAGCTTGGGTTTAAAAACAAAAAAGAATTTTTTAAAAATGAAAATGGGAAAGTATTTTTAGGGTTCTTTATGTCGATTGTAAATTGTTAGCGAATTATTATTATTTTTTTTGAGAAAATTGTTAACGAATTATTTGTAAGTAAAAATAGTCACTACTTCAAGTACAATTGGGGGAAAGTAATAGATGTAATAGATGCAATTATAATTATGGGCGAAATAAATGATATTAATATAAATTAAATAGAATCCATGCACACCAATCAAAAGAAGGAAATTAAGAAATACTAGATTGAAATCATAAATAAAACATAACAAGAAAACAATACGACATACTGATAACAGAAACAACACACAAAACAATAACATATTTCAAACAAATTTCGGAAACATGACATGAATTAAATGCAATCCCGCCCACCAACAATTGTACATAAAGATGAACAAGACAACTGGATTTAGATAGACGACGAGAAGAAATTGTAAAGCAATCTTGATTCAAACTCGGGACTTGAAAAGCCGATAATGAAGAATTACCGGCGACGCCAATGTTAGTTGGCAATGCGGCCACCAACAGCAGTAGGGAAAAGCATCTGTAGCTAATAGCTCCCCTCACCGTCGCCGCCAGGGGCGGCGGAGGCTGAGTCACCATGCTCGGGATGAACCATGTTGCAAGGTCGACGTTTGAGGGCAATTGTCCCGCCGGTGCTGGCGGAGTCGTCGTTGTCCACCGTGGATCAAACAGCGAGGCTGGCTGCTGAGGGACGTATTAACAGCCGCCACCATCTAATCCGCTGGAACCGGCGGCATCCGACCGTTTCGACGGCGACGGTGGGGAGGCCTAGCTGCCGCCGCAACGCTGTCATTCTGCACCACCCCCCTGCAATTCCTGCTTTCTCTTCTCCAGCTCCATTATTATCTTGTCATTAGCCATCGCATACAAACCCTTAAGTTGGCTTACTTCCATCTCCGTCATGCTTTTTCTCCCCGCGATTACCCTCCTTCATCAGCACATTCATCTCCTTCCTCTCCACTTCCTCCTCCATCCTCTTCATCTTCGCAATCACCTCATTAACCCTACCCCTCATATACTCCTCATGAAGCACCATCCTCTTCACCCTCTCCCTCTTCAGAACCTCCACAAACGCCAAGAACCTCTTTGTCGCCGCCTCCACCGCGGGCAAAACCATCGGACCCTTCTCCGTCATCGGACTAACGATCACAATCTCAATCTCTTAACCACACAACACAGAAAGCTCCTACGCTTTCTTGAACAACGCCTCCGTCCTCCTCTCAATCATGCATGAAAGCGCAGGAGCTTTCTGTGTTGTGTGGTTCAGAGATTGGGATTGTGATCGATGACGGAAAAGGGTCCGATTATTTGGCCTGCGGTGGAGCCGTGGAGGCGGCGACAAAGAGTTTTTTAGAGTTTTTTCACCACTGCTCGCATGGTGATGATATCGGAAAACTTTATCTGTGGAGTGAATGCAATTAATTATATTGCTATAAAACCTTTGCAGACCAAACTAGTATAATTATATTTTCCAAATTTTTATTGTATATTTATAATTCCGGTTAGTGGTCGAGTTTAACCCATTATAACAATATTTTAATGGTATTTTGAAATTAATCGGCGTTTAAGCAATTATAGAAATATTTTAATGATGTTTCTAAAGGTAGAAATCGATTAAGATTCATACGATACAAAATCATACACTATCATTAATGCTAAGAATTAAATCGTTTTTTTACATTTAGAATACCATTAAAACATGTGCATAATTGCTTAAACGTCGACCAATTTAGAAACACCATTCAAACTGTATCCTTGATTTATAATATTTGGAAATTAACCAAAAAAATTTGACCACCAAAATGGTTAAAAATTAAATATAAAATTTGTAATTAATTGAATGTATTTTAACAACCATCTCCGTTTATATTATCATATAAATATAAATATAGTATATAATATACAGATTATTAACAATAAATATTTAACTATATGTGTGTATCAAATATGTATATGGATAGTTTGATACAAACATAGTTAAACATTTATTATATATTATAAACAAACATTGTTATTAAAATACATCCAATTAAATAAAATTGCAATTTTAAGAATTGTAAATCATAATGATTTTTTTCTTGCCTATATTCACAAACTATACATGTCGCTCTTAGTTGTTACGTGTCTTATGTTCCATTAGAAAAATCATGTGTTTTGGACTATATTTAAAAACTGGGTGGAAATTTTTATATTAATTTTTTTTACCACATTTAAAAGATGTTAAAAAATTTCAAACATTAGGAAAAATAATAAGTTCTCACCACTTTGGTGTTCGAACAAAATTTATCAATCACGTTTTAATGATATTTCTAAATTGGTCAGCGTCTAAATCATTATGGAAATGTTCTAATGATGTTTCTAAATGTAGAAATAAATTAAGATTCGTAGGATACAAAATCATACACTGAATTAAATCGATTTCCATATTTGAAAACATCATTAAAGCATTTCCATAATTGCTTAAACACCAACTAATTTAGAAACACCATTATCCTTGATTTATAATATTTGGTAACAAAAAGGAAATTGACCACCAAAATGTATAAAAATTAAATATAAAATTTGTAATTAATTGAATGTTTATATTATCATATAAATATAAATAAATATAGTATATAATATAAAGATTATTAATAATAAATATTTAACTATGTTTGTATCAAATATGTATATGGATAGTTTGATACAAACATATTTTTAAATATTTATTATTAATATAATCATCATATTATATTTATTATATATTATAAACAAAAATTGTTATTAAAATACATCCACTTAAATAAAAATAGGGTTTTAAGAATTATAAATTATAATGATTTTTATCTTGCCAATAACACATATATATAGAACGATTCACAAACTGTACATGTCACTCTTAGTTGACACGTGTCGTATTTTTCATTAGAAAAATCATGTGTTTTTGACTATATTTAAAAAGTGAATGAAACTTCTTAAAATTTTAAAGTTTTTTTACCACATTTGAAAGATGGTTAAAAATTTCAAACATTAAACCACTTTAATTTAGATGTAGAACAAAATTTGTCGGTCATGCTTTTTGTTTTGAATTGGTTTATATAGGATAACCCTATTGAGAGAGTTATTTCCTACTTTGTTAGGGCAAACAATTAAGATGATTTAGATGATAGAGAAGAGATGAAAAATAATAAAACCTAAGTTCTTCCTGCAAGAGGATGCATGGTTAGATGACAGAAAAAAAAATAAAAAAATTTGTCAACTCGCACTTCCAAGGGATGTCTAACTAATGGTCAAGAATAGTCAAGAGCTATGCGATTAATTCGGCCCTTTCCAAAGGATTTTTTTCTCATTATCTTTTAAATACTTAGTGAATATCACATCAAATAACGTTTGTAGTGTATTGTTACCTGGCCTGCATGTGCATACAGGACATAACCACAAGTCCCAACCACCTCTAGTACGTAGTGTGGCATTGGTCTTCCATCTCCAGGTACAAGCAATCTCGTAACTTTGCATCAAAGCCCCAGAAACAGTGAAATGAAAATCAGATTTAATCATTAATATTTATACAACTATATATCAATATGTTAATTAACCAGAATTACAAAACAAATAAAAAAATTATGGGAAGATGAACATATATACATAGTCAAAGTAAAACATATGTGATTAAGTCGGTCAATAATGATAGGCTAGCTTCTTGGGGCCATGCAAGAAATAAGTCCTTTGGCTGCACCTATAGCAACCTTCAAGCCTGTTCGCCATGGAAAATAAAAGATAAAGAAAGCCCTGCAATTATCTAATGATAATTAACATCAATACAAGTTATGATATTTGAATATAAATTTTATATATATATATATATATATATATATATATATATATATATATATATATATATATATATATATATATATATATATATATACTCAAAATCAATAAATGATAACTTATCTTACATTTAAAGAGATGATTTCCTAAACTTCTCAAAAATTCGTTAAAGTCTGAGAATGATAGCCGCCACTCGTTGAATAGAAGGGAATGAAGCAAAGTTCTTGGATCATTATATTCCGACCTTGACGGCCGGCACCGGCTAAAGTTGTATGACGTTGCCATACAACGTTTGATCTTCAACGGAACAGCATTTGCGGCTGTTCGGACGGCTCCTCCATTGCCGTTTGTTTTTCGGCAGAAAATGAGCTTATGAGCCCCTGGGGACTGTTTTTAATCATGCGGTATACTGCATATGCCTAGGCTATATATACAAGAAAATTTGTAGGGTTTCGTAATGTTAATGGACAAAAATATCCCTTATTATCTTATTTTAGAAAGTTGTCAAATCGGGACCTAGTGTAATAGAGGCACAAAATCTTTTACATTTTTTATATACCTTTTTGACGTAGCGAATTATATCAGTAATTATTAAAGTTTCAAAAAGAAAAAAAATAATGTGTAAAGAAATATGTCAGTGATGACGTTAGAAAATTAAAAAAATCTACAAATCTAATAAGAGTCCATAATGTTAGGTCCTTAACTGGAACAAAAAAATGTTGGTGTAATTGTGTCACAAAATGTGGTTCATATTATTTTGATTTTAGTACTTTTTAATGATTTTCCTTATTTACCCTCCACGGATGGAAATTATGGAATTTCCGACCACCTGAAAGTGATCTTAAATCAAGTCGAAAGCCATGTTCCGACCACTTTTGGTATCCGGGAAAACCTTTATTGCTATTTTCGACCATTTTTTACTTTCGAATTGATTTAAGATCACTTTCAGGTGGTCGAAAATTCCATAATTTCCAGTAGTGCTCTATTATATTATTTTCTTCCCTTAAATAATCTTAAATTCCGTTAGTATAAACTTTAGTAACCGAATATTTCAATTAGAGTTGACATAATTGTTGAACATATACTACAAATATGTTAAAATGTATTAAAAAATATAATATAAAATTTAACAAACTTTGGTCAAATAATTAGCTCGACTAAATACATATATAGCATTCAAAGTTGAGCATCAAAGATTATAAATCAGAAACTTTAAAAATCATTTGATATTCTTGCATTTTTTTTAAAAATAAACAAATTTAGGTTAAAGTTTTTTTTTTTCATTTAGTTAATCTTCGTTTGATTATTTAGAATAAAACTTAATATTTCAATTATGCTTTTGCATTATTGGAATGATTTAGGTCATTATGGGATTATTATTTTTTTTTTATGTATTTTATAATGGTACAATTGTACATTACTTTACAAATATTATACTATTATTTTTTTTATCGAACAAAATTGTTCTTACATCGTTGTCAGACCTGCGTGACCTAACTACAAAGTTGTTGATCATAAATACAATTATAATGGTACAGTTATACACTACTTTACAAATGTTAAAAAAGTTTGAATCACTTATATTAATCTTAATAATGGTGATGTTAAATATAATGATGTGAAATATTATATTTAGTGGCACTTTTTGTACTGTAACGCCTTTAATTTTTTTGCCAACAAATGTAAGATTTCTTATAGTGATAAAGCTATAAGGATGTTATTATCGTAGTTTAATTATAAGAATTATATAGTAAAATTTCAATAAAACTCTTTTTTTAGTACTACTGATTCTATTACAATGCAGTATTGGTTCATAAATATTTTCTCAATTTACTAAAGCATAAAGAGTCAATATCGCCCACATTGAGGCTCGACTAACCTCACAAATGAAATTTTGTACAACAAATTTTAATGTACTTATTTTTGCATTCATATATTGATGGCATGATAACAACAATATTATATTAATGATATCATCAACTACTTTTTTTTTTTTTTTTTTTTTTTTGTGGTCTTGAGGGAAATCCATTGTCAGTGTCCAATGGTATATATTGCGTAAACTATGATCATGTCTAATAGCTTGCAAATTACATAAGAGTAGTAAATTGCACTAGAAAAATTATGTGTGACGGACTCAACTAATAAAATGTTGGCAATAATTAAATCCATGACCTTATAATACAAGAATTATATGCTCCTCACACTCGGCCATCCCTTATGAAGCATATCAACTTTTTTAACTTTTGTTTGACGAAACATCAACTTAAAAAAAATGTTTGTATAACTTTTTTTTTTTTTTGGTATTAAATTATATTGAATATTTGGAGTATAATTTTATCCGATTAGTTTAATATCGATTGACAAATTCAATCTCATGCATATATGTCAAACTAATTAACAACATATAAACCAAGATTATGTGGTCCAATGGTATCCAAGTTGGATTTCTATTTGAAAGGTTTTGAGTTCTAGCCTCAGTGGAGGCATTATTGGTTCTTGTAGCAAATCATTCCAGAATGAATTTCATTTTTACTATATATATACCAATATAGTATTGAATTTAATTTCTTTTCAAATTTATAATATTCCAAAAAAAAAAAAAGTAATATATCTACCAATATAGTATTGAATTTAATTTCTTTTCAAATTTATAATATTCCAAAAAAAAAAGTAATATATCTACCAATATAGTATTGAATTTAATTTCTTTTCAAATTCATAATATTCCAAAAAAAAAAATTAATATATCTACCAATATAGTATTGAATTTAATTTCTTTTCAAATTTATAATATTCCAAAAAAAAAAAAAAAAAACAGCTTGCATTACTGGATCGAAAATATAATTATGGATGAACCCAATTAATTACTACTCATTAAATATAGTATAACTATTAAATTTATTTTAACCCCATTTTGAGCCATTATTCTTATCTTTGTGAAATTAATGAATTATTATACCTAAATTAAAGATATATATGTCCGTGAGAGTAGTTTCAAGAATGACGTCGTGAGTGATGCTTTAATTCTTTAGCCTAATAAAATCGTTCTGTCAACTTCAACAACCTTTGGATGGTTCAATTCTAATGTCCCAAATTCTTATACTAGTTACCACACACTACGCATAAATAGTCCAATGTTCAATATATATTTTTAAATTAATTTTTTAGAATTTATCAATGTATCATTTGGTATCTTGTCATATATCAATGTAAGATTATCACTTTTTTTTTTTATTTATAAAAGTAAATATTTCAAGAATGTATAACTTTGACTTGTGGTATAATTTTTCATAAAAGCAATTGGTGCAATAACATTTTTAGATAATAACACCCTCGATAGTATCGAAGTATAATTTTTGCAACACAAAATCCTATTAATTGGTGTGATCCATGCTTCCTCTTCTTGCCATTTCCGCCAGAAATGAATTCTTGATTTAATCTAATCCCCTAGTGTGCTTCACTGCAATTCAAAAAAAAAGAAAAAATGATAATAAGCATAGTTTCTCATTTGTGTTGAATATATATTGTAAATTAGGTGTACCATTTAATCAATGCCCATAATTCCAATTAATTGACCAAAGTTAATATTAAATACATATTCATAATATATATTTAACAATTATGTTAATTTTGATTGGGATGGAGTTCGAATCTAAGACCTTCAATATGAAAATTAATAAGTTAAAAATAATAAACAGTTAACGGAATATTCCGTTACTAAAGTTTGTACTGACTGAATGCATAAGTATTTAGTCGGACTCCCGAATGTATGGAAGTGAGAATAACTAGATGGCTAACCAGTCTACATTTCCATTGGCTTTTTCAGATCAATTGTAGTTGATGGTGACCGATTGATCACATAACAGGCAGTTTTGACTGTTTTCAGCCCAAAATGAATTTGCCAAATTTACAGTCCTCAACAATGCCCTTGTTCTTTCCAATAAGGTTCTATTCATCTGCTCTGACACTCTATTTTGTTGTGGAGTATATGTCACCGTGAGTTGTCGTTTAATACCTTCATGTACACAATATGTATCAAATTCATCACTAACATATTCCAATGTTGCAAAAAACGTTAGGCGTCCCCTAGGCGCCAAGAGGGTGCCTAGCGCCTAGGGAGCCTAGGCACCGACTTTTTTATTTTTATTTTTTTAAAAAATTTTTTAATTAAAAATTAAAAATTTTCAAAATTTAGTAATAAAACATAAGGTTTTCATAGTTATTTCTTACAAACTATTTACGTAAGTGGTTGTAAAATTGTTCAAAAAATTGTTTAAACCATCAAAATACATAAAAAACTAAAATTAAGAGCAAAAGAAGCATTTTTTTGAGAAATTAGTGGACCAAACCGCCTTCGTTAATATAATCCGCTAACTCTAACCGCTAACTGCTGATTGTCAAATTAACAAGGACATTACGAGGTAGTTCTCACTTCAATTTGTTGTGTGATTTGAATACTCTCTTTGTCAACAAATCCTTCAAATAGTTAATATGATTGACTTTATTAATTATATTTTTTTAATTTTTTCATGGTATTAATAAAATACTTGGTAAATAAATATATAGCATTATTTTGTATTATAACTTTGATATTTAATTAAAAAATAGTGCACAAAAAAGATAATAGACAATGTATTGAATATAATCAATTGATGAATTTGAATGTAAAGAATTCTTACATTGGAGAAATATAAAGACAATATAACTAATAAAATTATTTCTCTTAATTAATTTATTAATAATGAATAATTTTTTTAATAAAGACATTGTAGGGACAATGTAGCGAATATAATCAATTGATGAATTTGAATGTAAAGAATTTTTATATTGGAGAAAAATAAACACCATATAACTAATGAAATTATTTCTCTTATTTAATTTATTGATAATGAATAATTTTTTTTTGAATAAAGACATTGTAAGCACATAATTCTAAATTAAAGAAATGCATATGTATTATTTTTTGTTGTAGCTACTAAATTATTATTTTTATAATTTAATAAGAGTAAATAAGAGTACTAATTATGCCAACTTTGATTGGGATGTGGTTCGAACCTAAGACCTTTCTTATTGAAATCAATGAGTAAGTTAACGGTGAAGTAACAGAAATTAACGGAAAAGATAATATTTAACGGAAAAGTTAACGGAAAATCATATTCATTAAGGATAAATTAGGAAATCTCAAGAAAAAATTAAAATCTGATCAATCTGAGCCATTCATTTGATTAAAAAATTTGACCGCCATTTTTCTACCCATTATATGCCTAATTTTATTGGGCTCTTATTAGTATAGTAGATATATAATAGATAGTAGATATATACTAGTTTTTTTAGGCGCTTTGCGCGAATGAGATAATGCCCAATAATTATTTTTAAATAAGTATTTCAAAGTATATCAATGCAATATTATATAGGAGATTGTTCATGAATAGGTAAATCGATGTTGAATTTGTTTATTTAAATTGGTAATTTAAAGTATATAAATGCAAGATAATATATGAGAGATTGATTATAAATGTCACTAAAATAAATGTTTGCAACTTTTTAATAACATTAGTCTAAATAAATACTACTTTTCGTTTAATTTTTTTTAACTCTTCTTAATTTTCTTTTGGGTAGCATGGTCATTGTCTTCATCTTCAGTACATGTCCTCTTTTTTATTTTATTTTTTATTGATAGTGTGTCATGTGCAATTGGGTTACTGGTGGTACCGCATAGAGGTATACGTCGTGCAATGAGATTATAGTGTAGGAACCTTTATATTTGCCTTAGCTTGTTCTGTATATGACTGGGATACTATGAACTCTTTATCTTACAAGCACATATTGATATTTGGTAGTGGTAGCTTTTCCCCTACCTGTTTCATTTGTTGTGAGATGTGTATTGTAGATTATCATATGAACGTATTGAACAAAATATTAATATTTACTATATTTGTATAAAATACTTGGTAAATAAATATATATAACATATTTTATCTTGTAACTTTGATAATGTAAAAAGAAGACAATGGACAATGTAGTGAATATAATAAATTAATAAATTTGTAGGTAACCAGTCTTTGAATTGTAGAAAATAAATATAATATAACTAATGAAATTATATCTCTTTTTAAATATTTTATAATGAATAATTTTTGTAAATAAAGACATTATAGGCATCTAATTCTAAATTAATTAAATACATATGTATTATTTTTTGTTGTAGTTACTAATTTATTTAATTTAATAAGAGCAATAAAGTGACGTACATACTTTTTATCAACAATAATGAAATCATTGATCTTTTAATTTCCATTCGTGGTTGAGACAAATTGTTTTGAGAGTTTGTGAATGAAAATTGCTACAATTGTTGTCAATAGAGGATGATAATAAATAATTCAAAATATACGGTTACAGTAGATATTGTTATAATGATATAGTAAAAATTAAATTAAGTTACAAATTTCTTTAGAAGTTTTCATGCATTGATAATATTCTGAATTTCTGATATGTAAACTTGTTCAATTGGAGCCAGTGGGATGTCAACATCGTCAATTCTTTGGAAAATGGTTGTACCGTTTTAGAGTCCATGCGTAATTGTATTTATGATCAATAACTTTGTAGTTAGGTCGCTCAGGTCTCACAATGGTGTAAGAACAATTTTGTTCGATAAAAAAATAATAGTATAATATTTGTAAAATAATGTACAATTGTACCATTATAAAAATACATAAAAAAATATTAATATCATAATGACCTAAATCATTCCAACAATGCAAAAGTATAACTAAAATATTAAGTTTTGTTCTAAATAATCAAAATTTTGAATATTTAATTAAACGAAAAAAAAAAAAAACTTAACCTAAATTTGTTTGTTTGTTTATTTGTTTTTTTTTTTTTTTGTTTTTTGTTTTGTTTTTTTTTTTTTTTTTTTTTTTTTTTTGTAAAAAAAATGCAAAAAAATCAAATGATTTTTAAAGTTCATGATTTATAATATTTGATGCTCAACTTTGAATGCTATGTATTTAGTCGGGCTAATTATTTGACCAAAGTTTATGTTAAATTATATATATATATATATATATATATATATATATATATATATATATATATATATATATATATATATATATATATATATATAGTGAAAGGTTCCCGTGCATTTGTTGCTTCCCGTGCGGATGTGCGGCGGATTAATGTGCGTGAGATTTGTACTCAATGTGCGTGAGTGTTGTGTTTAATGTGCCTAAGATTTGTACTTAATGTGCGTGAATGTGTAAATTGCAGCAGAAAATATTATGTCAGCTTCTTCCCCATCCCAGTAGTCATTTGCCCCCTCCCTGATGATGATGATTCGGAGGCGAGTTATGGAGGTTAAGAATTATAGGAATAATACAACAGAAATCCACACTTTGTTGCTGTGCAAATTTTATTGTGCGTGCGTTATTTATATAAACATTCAACTGCATTGAAGGTAGTTGATAACCCAGAATCCATGGCCAAATTGAAGGAAGAAGTAACAAGAAGCTTGGGCGTTAATGTGCGTGAGTTTCTGTTCTGCTTCTTTCTGAGGTCGTAATTCTGAAATACTCAGGCACATTAAGCACAAATCTCACGCACATTAAACAGAATACTCAGGCACATTAAGTACAAATCTCAGGCACATTGAGTACAAATCTCATGCACATTAAACAGAATACTCATGCACATTAAGTACAAATCTCAGGCACATTGAGTACAAATCTCATGCACATTAAGTATAAACCTCACGCACATTAATCCACCGACATCCGCACGGGAAGTAACAAATGCACCTGATCCCTTCCCTATATATATATATATATATATATATATATATATATATATATATATATATATATATATATATATATATATATATATATATATATATATATATATATATATATATATATATATATATATATATATATATAATGTACAATTGTACCATTATAAAAATACATACAAAAAAATATTAATATCATAATGACCTAAATCATTCCAATAATGCAAAAGCATAACTAAAATATTAAGTTTTGTTCTAAATAATCAAAAGAATATTTAACTAAACGAAAAAAAAGTTAACCTAAATTTGTTTTTTGTTTTTTTTTTTTTGTAAAAAAAATGCAAAAAAAAAAAATCAAATTATTTTTAAAGTTCATGATTTATAATATTTGATGCTCAACTTTGAATGCTATGTATTTAGTCGGGCTAATTATTTAACCAAATTTTATGTTAAATTTTATTTTATATATATATATATATATTTAATACATTTTAACATATTCGTAGTATATGTTTAACAATTATTCCAACTCTAAGAACTTTTTATAGAAATTAATGAGTGAGTTAAGAATAATAAATAGTTAACGGAATATTCCATTATTGAAGTTTATACTAACGGAATTTAGGGTTATTTAAGGGAAGAAAATAATATAATAGAGGGTAAATAAGAAAAATTATTAAAAAAATACTAAAATCAGAATAATATGAACTATTTATTTTAAGGAATTATAATTGCCAAACACTTTGTGCTTAAATGGCACCTGGGTTGGACTTTTATATGAGAGGTTGTGAGTTCGAGCCTTAGTGGAGGTGTTATTGGCTTTTTGTGCTTCAGTAGATTCAAAAAAGAAACAATAATTATACCGACATTTTTTTTGTTCCAGTTAAGGGCCTAACATTATTGGCTATTATTAGATTTGTATATGTAACAATAATAATAGTGTGCGCAACCCGCAATGCAAAAGGATTAAAAAAATGGAGATGTTCAAAGTTTGAGCAAAACTCAAGTAGTTTCGAACCTTTGACCTGCAAGTTAAAATACAATAAACACATGTTCCTACCATTCCTCCATGGAGCCTTTACAGTTTAATTGAAAACTTTTAGGGGTCATTTACTTTATTTATCCGTTTTTCCATTTCCAGTTTTCCATTTCTCCAGTTTTCCTTCCCCATTCATCCAGTTTCTCATTTCTCTATTTCTCCAATTTTCATTTCTCTAAATAATATGATTTTCTTAAAAATAAGTTTATAATTTGTTTCATCACAAAAAATAGTTCAATACACTAATACTAAATGTAAATTTTAATACACTAATACTAATACTAATACTAATACTAAAAAGTTCAATACAATAATACTGAATAATTTTATAATTTGTTTCATCACTTTAGAATTATTTCAATTATTTAGTACACAGTTTGATTACACAACAGAATATGCAAAACCTCATTAAATACAATCATCCCATATAGCATTTGTACAAATAATAATAATAATAATAATAATAATAATAATAATAATAATAATAATAACAATATCACCAGGACTATGTGGTCCAATGGTATCCGGGTTGGACTTCCATTTGGAAGATTGTAAGTTCGAGCCTCAGTGGAGGCGTTATTAGCTCTTTGTGTTTCAGTAGGTTGAGAAAGTATATGAACAGATACTACAATGTAATAGAGCTAGTTGCATTTAAAAAAAAAAATAACAATATCAAATCTGTGCTCATAATAATAATAATAATAATAATAATCATCTAAAAAAACATAATAAGTCTCAATCAAAGTTATATTCCTCATTTAAGTCCATGTTTATAATGCTAATCATTTTATACATTGTGCTTTTAGAGTTGTAATATATAATTTTTTACACAAAAATACCCCTACCGTTATCTTTTTTTTTTCTTCATTATTGTTACCATGCACATGCATCCACCATATATTATCTTATATTCTTTAATGATAATAATATTTTTATATTGGATTTATTATAATAAATAAATTTGATTTTATATAAATTTTAATTAGTAGGAATTTGTTAGTTATTTTAAAAAATATAAATATTGGGGATATATTTTTGGGTATCGCACGCATACAAAAGACTAGTAATAATAATATGTGCGCATAAGAAGGGAAAAGAAAGAAGCTTTGAATAGCAAAAGTAGTTGCGCATAGCAGGAAAGAAGGAAGAAGAAAGAAGATGTGGAAAGCAAAAGTAATTGCGTATAGCAGAAATCAAACTGCCGTTGTCCCGACAATTAGCACAGTTCACCCGTGCTTTCTCCAATTCTCCCATTTGGAGAAGTTGAAAAGGCGTTCTCCAAATTTATATATAGAGTTGGAGAAGGGAGAGAAGTTAGGCAATTGGAGAAAGAATTTCAGTAAACAACTTCTCCAATTTTTATTTTTTCCACTTCTCAATTTCTCCATTTCTTTGAAAAATTCTCCATTTTTCCAAGTTAGTAAACGACCCCTTAGTTTTTATTTCTAAACTAGCTAGGAAAAAATTAAATATTGGACCCTCTAAAATTTGGGGGCCCTGTGCGGTGACCTAGTTTGCACAGCCTAAAATCTGGCACTGCATGCCACGAGTATTAGCAAAATGACGGTTTTGGCCCACATTGTTAGTAATATTTATATTTCACAGTTATATTGTATTCTTTATTATTATTGGTTGTAGACTAGTCAAATAGTTCTAGCCTGAATAACAGGAGAGTATTGTGTTAACTCTCCTATAGGACTCTCTGTATCTCTCTCTCAATTCTCTGATCAATTATTTGAATTTGAACAAACATCGACTCCTCTGGTATCAGTTGCGATAGGACTGCGATCCTCTTTCCTATCTGTTTTCTGCTTCCTCTCTCTCTTCACGATGGCTTCGAATTCAACCGACCACACGATCATCCCCGCCGCATCCACTGTGTCGGCGTCTCCAAATCCTCTTTCAGCCGCGCATCACTTCATCTCTATGAAGCTCACCACGCGCAATTATCTTTTCTGGAGGACACAACTCCTCCCCTTTCTCCGTGGCCAAGGCCTACTGGGATACATTGACGGCAGTCTCCCGTGCCCTCCGGAGACTATTTCCGTCACCTTGGCTTCCGCTGATGCTGCGGCAACAACAACCACCACGGCGCCTAATCCCGCGCACACCGCCTGGGTCCAACAGGACCAATCAATTTTGTCATTGCTAATCTCGTCTTTCTCGGATGAGGTTATGCACCACGCTCTCGGCCGGCACACCGCCAAAGAGGTCTGGGATTTCGTCACGACGGTATTGGCGTCAACCACTCGCGCTCGTTGCCTGAGCCTTCTCGGCCAGTTCCAAAATCTGCGTCAGGGAAGCAGTTCGCCGGCGGATTATTTGGGCAAGGCGCAGACAATTGTTGAAGCCCTCACCCTTGCAGGCCGTCCTCTCTCGCTGGATGAACAGCTACTGTACGTGCTGCGTGGTCTCCGACCTGAGTTCCGGGCAATGGCCAGCTCGTCACCGTCTCCGGCAACCCCATCACACTGTCACAACTTGTGGATCATCTGCAGGCCCAAGAATTTATTCACGGCGATGACTTCGCAGTGGACTCCGGCGCTGGTGGCTCCCCGTCAGCGTTCTTTGCTGGTCGCGGCAGTGGCACTGGAGATCAGGGACGGCAGAATGGAGGTGGACGGCAGAGTGCAGGTGGGCGTGGACGGCAAGGTCGTGGCAAGGGCAACAATGGCCGTTGCCGCGGCGGCACACCCCGCTGCCAGATATGTAGATCACACGGCCATACGGCCGTGTACTACTTCAAGAGATATGCTGATCGTCCGCAACCTCACGGTGGACAGGCTCACATTGCTACGTCCAATGAACCTCAGGTAACGGATGCGTGGTATCCGGACACGGGCGCCTCATCTCATGCGACCCCGGATGATCAGATGATGCAACATTCCGAAGCGTACAACGGTGGTGACGTGTTCAAAGTGGGCAACAGCGCAGGTTTGGATGTTTCCCGTGTGGGTCATGCGGTTATCCCATCCCGGTCTAAAACTTCACACATGTCAAATATTTTGCACGTTCCCAATTTAACGTTACCATTACTGTCTGTTTACCGTTTTACTAACGAGAACAATATCTATTTCGAGTTTCATAAAAACTTGTTTCTTGTGAAGGATTCCAACACACAAACGGTACTGCTTAAAGGGTCAACATCAGGCGGATTATACAAGCTCTTGGTCGCGCAAACTCGTTTTGCGTTCCTGTCCGCCCGCGCGTCGTCACAGGTGTGGCATCAATGGTTGGGTCACCCACATCATGAAGTCCTTCAACGTGTCTTAAAGAATTGTTTGGTTCTGCCCAATAAAGCTAGTTCGTCAAAAATGTGCACCGCGTGCCAGCTCGGAAAATCAGCACGATTTCCATTTGATAGAGTTTCAAACACTAGACGTAATGTTTTAGATTTATTGTACACAGACATTTGGGGTCCGTCTTCTGTCATTAGTGATTCAGGTTTTCGTTACTTTGTTCTCTTTGTAGACGATTACTCACGGTTTTGCTGGTTTTATCCGCTCAGATTAAAATCAGATATTTATAAAACATTTAATTTATTTCGGGCCAAGGTAGAACGACAGTTTTCCCGTTCTATCAAAGCCATCCAGTCCGACTTAGGAGGTGAATACCGCCGTTTACATACTGTTTTTGATTCTCTAGGCATAACTCACAGATAATCTTGTGCCTATACACACCAACAAAACGGTCGTGTTGAGCGTCGGAATAGACATATTGTCGAAATCGGCTTAGCATTATTAGCTGAAAGCTCAACTCCTCTTCAGTATTGGGATTATGCCTTTGAAACGGCTGCTCACTTAATAAATTATTTACCGTCATCAGCCATACAGTTTCAATCATCATATTTCCGTCTGTATAACACTCAACCAACATATAACTTCTTTCGAGTCTTCGGGTGTCGCTGTTATCCCTATCTACGGCCTTACAATTGCCACAAGATGGAATATCGGTCGGCACCGTGTGTCTTCCTAGGTTACCCAGTTTCCCATAGGGGGTACCGCTGTTTAGACTTAAACACGGGGAAAATCTTTATCTGCCGTCATGTCCGGTTTGATGAGTCCGTTTTTCCCTTTTCCATGCAAACATCTTTACAGGTTGCTCCTGTGCAGAATGCACCAATACCGTGGGGATCCAGCCCCGTAGTGGTCAACTCCCAGTCTGCACCACAGTCAATGGAGACACTCTTGGCACAGGAACCCCCACCTTTGGCCTTAGAGCCCGCGCCGGCTCCAACCCGGAGACGTCGTAGGGTTACACCTCGGCCTACTCAAGGTGATGTTCATGTTATGCGAACTCGCCGCAAGACACGGGGAACGGATGAGGAGTTTCTAGCACTCACCGCTACTGTAGATCTCACGTGTTACTCTCACGCCGTTGGGCATCCGCAGTGGCGGGATGCTATGGATCAGGAGTTCAATGCACTATTGCATAACAACACCTGGAACTTAGTCCCGGCAACACCGACTATGAATGTGATTGGCTGCAAATGGGTGTTTCGCACCAAACGCAAAGCTGATGGCTCTGTAGAGCATTACAAGGCCCGCCTAGTTGCTAAAGGGTTCAACCAAGTAGCCGGCGATGACTTTTTTGACACATTCAGTCCGGTGGTCAAACCGACCACTGTTTGTATTTTGTTTTCTCTTGCAGTGTCTCACATATGGACTCTACGCCAGCTTGACGTTCATAACGCCTTCCTAAATGGGCATCTATCTGAGACAGTCTATATGAAACAGCCACCGGGGTACGAGGACCCCGCTCATCCCGACCACGTGTGTCACTTACAACGCTCTCTTTATGGTCTTAAGCAGGGACCCAGGGCATGGTTTAAACGGTTGCATGAATTCTTAATCTCAACAGGGTTTTCGGCATCCAAAACTGATGTATCATTGTTCCACTACACTGACGGAAGTTCGCGAGTATTCTTACTCGTTTATGTCGACGATATCATTATGTTGGGCAGTGATCCGGCATTAATTGACTCTCTACTCAAGCGTTTGTCTTCTACATTCAAAATCAGGGATCTGGGCAAGCCTACGTTCTTTCTAGGCATTGAGACACTGTCTGATGGGGATAGCTTTATTTTGTCACAGCGCAGGTACATGGTTGATATATTATCTCGTGCTGGTATTACGGACTGCAAAGCATTGGCTACACCGGCTTCAGTTACACAACTGGCTACACCAACCCTAGATCCGTTTGATAATCCAACGCAATACCGGAGAATTGTTGGGGCCCTACAATATCTCACTATCACTCGCCCTGATTTATCCTTTTCAGTCAACAGGCTTTGCCAGTTCATGCATTCTCCGACGCAGGATCACTGGGGACTACTCAAACGCGTACTTCGATATGTAAAAGGCACTCTGGATTATGGGCTCCGCCTGACTCCTTCACTTGCTTCTGATCTGCATGCATATTCAGACTCTGACTGGGTTGGTGTCCGGTCGACCGGAAATCTACTAGTGGCTACGCAGTCTTCCTCGGGACTAATCTTATATCGTGGCTATCACGAAAACAGCGCACTATAGCACGTTCCTCGACGGAGGCTGAGTACAAGGGTCTTGCAGATGTGGCTGCCGAAGTCACCTGGGTTGTGTCCTTACTTCAGGAGCTGGGGCTACACTTTGGTACTCTTGCAACACTATGGTGTGATAATCTGGGCGCCACCTACTTAGCAGCAAATCCAGTATTCCACGCCAGAACGAAGCATGTCGAGATAGATTTTCACTTCGTCCGCGACAAAGTAGCTGCCGGGGATTTCATTGTCAATTTCGTCTCCACCAAAGATCAACTTGCTGACATCTTCACCAAACCATTACCAGCTCCGCGATTTCAGACTCTCAGGGACAAGCTCAACGTTGTCTGCATCCACCCTTGTGCTTGCGGGGGCGTGTTAGTAATATTTATATTTCACAGTTATATTGTATGCTTTATTATTATTGGTTGTAGACTAGTCAAATAGTTCTAGCCTGAATAACAGGAGAGTATTGTGTTAACTCTCCTATAGAACTCTCTCTCTCTCTCTCTCAATTCTCTGATCAATTATTTGAATTTGAACAAACATCGTCTCATCCACATGCTTAATTCCTACCAATATTCATCCACAACTATTGTTTTAGTACCAATATTATTTTAGTACCAAAATTCATCACGCTGGTCATCCTCCTATTTAAGACATGCCAAAATCTAAAAAATTTAAAGACATTTTTGTCCTTTTCAACTTAAGATTCCAATTTGAGCATGAATAAAGAGATTTAAGAAGCTATAAGATCTCATCGTCCTACCTTAATTTGAGGAGGAGAATTGCGAATTGGGATAGATATTAACGCTTAAATCACTTTATTCATGCTCAAATTGGGATCTTAATTTGAAAAGGGCGAAAATATCCTTAATAATTTCATATTTTGGCATGTCTTAAATGAAGGGGTGACCGACGTGATGAATTTTGACACTAAAGCAATAGTCGTGGATGAAAATTGGTACTAAAACCATAGTTGTGGATGACAATTGATAGGAATTAAACATGTGGACCAAAACTTTCATTTTACAAATACTTGTGGGACCAATATTGGTATTTGATCCTTGTAAATTGTTAACGAATTATTATTATTATTTTTTGGAGAAAATTGTTAACGAATTATTTGTAAGTAAAAATAGTCACTACTTCAAATACAATTGGGGGGAAAGTAATAGATGCAATTATAATTAAGGGCGAAATAAATGATATTAATATTACTTAAATAGAATCCATGCATACCAATCAAAAGAAGGAAATTAAGAAACACTAGATTGAAATCATAAATAAAACATAACAAGACAACAATACGACATACTGATAACAGAAACAACGCACAAAACAATAACATATTTCAAACAAATTTCGGAAACATGACATGAATTAAATGCAATCCCGCCCACCAACAATTGTAGATAAAGATGAACAAGACAACTGGATTTAGATAGACGACGAGAAGAAATTGTAAAGCAATCTTGAGTCAAACTCGGGACTTGATAAGCCGATAATGCAGAATTACTGGCGCCGCCTATGTTAGTTGGCAATGCGCCGCCACCAGCAGCAGTAGGGAAAAACATCTTTAGCTAATAGATCCCCTCACCGCCACCGCCACGGGGCAGCGGAGGCCGAGCCACCATGTTCGGGATGAACCATGTTGCAAGGTCGACGTTTGAGGGCAATTGTCTCACCGGTGCTGGCGGAGTCGTCGTTGTCCACCGTGGCTGAGGGACGTAGTAACAGCCGCCACCATCTAATCCGCTGGAACTGGCGGCATCTGGAGCAGTAGCGCGATGATGATTCCTCTCACAACCGTTTCGGCGGCGACGGTGGGGAGGCCTAGCCGCCGCCGCAATGCCGTCATTCTGCACCGCCCCTAGCAATTTCTGCTTTCTCTTCTCCAGCTCCATTATCTTGTCTATCAGCCATCGCATACAAACCCTTAAGCTTTTTCTCCCGGCGATTACCTCCTTCATTAGCACATTTATCTCCTTCCTCTCCACTTCCTCCTCCATCCTCTTCATCTTCGCAATCACCTCATTAACCCTACCCCTCATATACTCCTCATGAAGCACCATCCTCTACACCCTCTCCCCCTTCGGAACCTCCATAAACGCCAAGAACCTCTTCGTCGTCGCCTCCACCGCGGGCAAAACAATCGGACCCTTCTCCGTCATCGGACTAACGATCACAATCTCAATCTCTGAACCACACAACACAGAAAGCTCATACGCTTTCTTGAACAACGCCTTCATCCGCCTCTCAATCGTGCATGAAAGCGCAGGAGTTTTCTGTGTTGTGTGGTTCAGAGATTGGGATTGGCTCGATGACGGAGAAGGGTCCGATTATTTGGCCCGCGGTGGAGGCGGCGACGAAGAGTTTTTTCACCACTGCTTGCATGGTGATGATATCGGAAAACTTTTCCTGTGGAGGGAATGCAATTAATTATATTGTTATAAAACCTTTGCAGACTAAACTAGTATAATTATATTTTCCAAATTTTTATCGTATATTTATAATTCCGGTGAGTGGTCGAGTTTAACCCATTATAGAAAAATTTTAATGGTATTATAAATTGATCGGCGTTTAACTCAACACCATCCCATAAGGTAAGCTCTTCCGATTGTGATCCTGGCAAAACACCATGTGTTGCAACATCAAAGCAGGCAGGTTGAACTTAACCATGTTCTTGAGGCAAAAGGCAAATGTGCACTCCAACTTACCCAACAAATTGCTTTTGTTGTTATTAGGAAACAAACAATCCGACACCAACATCACCAAGATCCTTTGCTCCGCAGACATCCACTTCTTCTCCGGCCTAGAGGCTTGAGTGAAACCACTCGTACGGCCCAACAGATAGCTCAAATAGTCACGGTACCCCATGGTATCCATACTAATCCAAGAATGACCACTGTACTGAGCCACTCCGGTAGCAGACAAACTCAACAACTGAGCCAACCTCTTTTCAGATAACACAACCTTCACACCTCTCACCTTAGAGGTGATCTCCAACTTATCACCCTCCTTTGTCACAACCATGTGATGATAAAACTCTTTCACCAAACTCGGGTAAGTCTCGGCCCTTATGGCGAGAAACCCATCCAACAAACCTTGATACCTAAGCATATCCAACAAAGAACTAGGAAAAGATTCCGGATCAAAAGCTTTACCTTCAAGAACGAGGTAATGGGTATCCACCCATTCCGCTTTTCCTAGCCAAACTTGACCTTCTAGGCATGATTGAAGGTGACCCAAAGCTCAACAAAAAGGACCCAAGGCTTCTCCTCTTTCTCCTCTCTCTCTCGTTCTCTCGCTCGGCTTCCCTCTCTCGGCGGCACAGCTCCGGCAGCGGCGAACGACAGCGGCGAAGGGCGGTGGCTCGGCGACGGGTAGGTGGTGGCGGGTTGCAGGTGAAGCCACGGGGGTGCGGTTCGGCTACACACGGGTAGGGAGGGAAGAAAGAGAAAGAGAGTTTGGGGTTTTTAGGGATTTGAAAGAAATTGGGGAAAAAGATGATTTAATTTGGGGATTTGGGTAAGGTGGGAATTTGTGGTTTAAATGGAATTAAAATTAGTTAGGTTCCAAGAAAGACAATTGGCTCAAGTGGTTTAGAGGTTGGGTTGACAAAGATTAAGCTCGGGTTCAAAAATTAAAGGTTACAATTAAACATTAGGCTTGGTTTTTAAGCTACACAAGGAAAGGTTTTTGGTATGAATTTTGCTATTTCCAAATTCAAAGAATACTCGGAAAATTTAGGGAGTTCACAAGGAATTGTTGTAAGAACAACCAAGTATAAAGATTGTAGAATTGGCCCAAATCGCAAAACATGACAAGGATGGATTGCTAACTTCACAACGAAGCTTATATACCAAACTAAACGAATCACTTAGCAAGAAGAGAGTCTACACTAAGCATCCAACGAATTACTAACAAGAAAAGCATGCCAAGGATTGCCAAGCAAAAGACAACTACGAAACACAAGGTAACACTCAAGACACAACGGACACGATGATTTTGGAAAAAGAAGCAAGGGTAGGCTAGAAGAAAGGGGTTACCTGCCACTTCATCCTCCATCAAGCCCTCCGACTCAGCCTGCAAACGCGTCATCACGAAAACTCTCCCAGGTGGCCTAGCTCCGACAGCTCCACGACCCGAACTCCCTCCCGATGCTCCTCCGGCTCTCGGGGGTGGCGGCAACGCTCTTTGACCGGCAGGCTGGGGACACTCCGCGACTTTGTGACCACTAACTCAACATCGGAAACACCTAAACGCCTGGCCATGACAACCTTGGCCAACGTGCACCTTCCCACATCTTTGACAAACAGCCGACTTAGCTTGATCCCGATGCTCCACCCTGATAGGTCCTTGAGAAGAAGATGACACGGCCTTGACTAGAAAACTCGGTCGGGGCTTCTTGAAGGTGGAAGAACCTCCGCTCTCAACCCTCTTCCTAGCTAACTCAAACGAACCCCTCTGAAGCTGCTGCACGCGATACAGATCCGCGGCACTCAGATACGCATCCTTAAGGGAACTTGGCCTACTCACCGTCAACGCTTTCCGTGCCTCATAATTCAGACCGGCAACGAAACGCTCAACCTTAGCAAGCTCCGTAGGCACAAGCATCCTCGTGAATCGCGCCAACTCCAAGAACTTCTTGTGGTACTCGACCACAGATAAGGATCCTTGCTGCAGATGAAGGAACTCATCAAACATGGCGGCTCGCACATGCGCTGGGTAGAACCTTTCGCGCATTCTGTCCTTGAGCGCGGTCCAATCAAACCCAGGCTCTTCAAGGAAGGTCGGACCTTCGTGGACCCACCACAGAGCAGCTTCTTGGCAGAAGTAGAACGTTGCCAGTTCTACTCTTCTTTCCTCGGGGCAACCCACAACGGTGAAGATCTTATCAAACACCCGTAGCCACTCTTCTAGGACTACGTACAGGGTTTTCCTCGCCAGCGAAGGTTGGCGGCCGATGACCCGACACTAGACGTCCTACGTCACGGTGCCCAGCAGAAGGAGGAGGCGGCACAACGTGATTGTTGTTCAGCAAGGCGTCACTGAGCGTCTGCATCGTCTGCGTCAGCTAATGGAGATTCTGAGCGAGCTGCTCGTTGGTCGGGTCTCCGGGGTACGAGCGCGAGGACGAGGAGGCATCGCAAACTTCTACAACAACAACGAGGTTACCAAAAGAGAGCAAACAAGCAAGACAGAAAGCAACACACAGCTCACCGCGCAACCTAGAGTCCTAAGCCTAACACTTAGCTTCTTAAGGTCGCTTAGAGGTCTCAAAACACACTTAACCACTTAGAAAGTCTAGACTTAACCCTTCCTAGGCTCAAAACCAAGGCTCTGATATCAACTGTAACACCCCCAAACAAGACCTATATAAAAGCCTTAACACATGCAGATTAAACAACAAAACTAGCACAGCGGAAGATAAAACGAAAACTGGATAAAAGAAATCCGAACGGGGTGTCACACCACGTCTACCAAACACGGTAAACGCTACGGCAAACAATCTGCAAGTGTATACATCTATCCCAAAAACATCAGTCTAAAACTACATTGGCGCACAGGCCACAAAACAAGGATCAAGGTACTAAGCTACCAGGCACTAGACATCGCGCTCGTCTAAACATCACCTGAAAGATACAAAGATAAACATTGGGACGACGCCCGGTCAACGATAATGCTGGTAACCCACCAATACCGTTAAGTATCATACATAGATAGATATAAGTTATAAAACCATTTTTCGAAACGGAATACATAAGTATATAAGTCAAAAACCAAGATCAACAGTCAACACAAGACTCTTCACTCACAAAGATAACACGGGAACACATCCCAAACTACAAAGGTTAACCACAACACAAGAATAAAGACACGACACACGGCAATACATGCCCTTGTGACTACACACGTCACAAGAAAGAGAATTCACAACACTGGCTACACGAGCCCTCGTGACATCACCCATCACGAGTTGATATGCCTTCCTTATGCCCTGTTCCAACCTTATGGCTACCCTCGACCTTGTACCTTCATGCCAACCATTACCTCCAGGACCCCTGTACTTCTTAGTCCAACCTTTTCCCTCCTGGGACCGTCGTCCCCCACCAACAGACCACCAAGAAGACCACCAATTCATAGTACACAAGGTACCGTACACGGCAACACATGCCCGGATAACACATGTTATCCCCCAATCACGTGAACCTTACACAAAGGTCACAACTCCATAATCACGTCACGCCCACCACGAGGACCGCTGCAATACCTTGGTGACTAGCGTCCCATACCACTAATCGTGCAATCCAAGTAAAGCCACACACGCACCACCACTCAACACGAGTCAAACAACGGATCACAACTAAGGTATGAAACATAATCAAGGAACGGGTCACAGCCCAACAACAACAACGATGAATAACACAAGTTATCATCAACCAAACGGAAGGTACAAACCACATACACGCTAGCATTAAGACAATAAACTAGCATGCTTAACAACGGAGAAACTCAAGATAGTTTCGAGGAACACACAAGACACCTCTTGGTCCAACGAAACACAATGTTGAACACTTAGCACGATTCAAGACACCAAAGTCCTACATGGATACCTACAATATAGTTCTAGACATACGAAACATCAAGAAGACGCTCAAATAGTTCCACAAAAGAACAACGGGAAGTCAAAAGATCGAATACCGAGTCAAACGAATCACGGGGAACAAATCCCGAGCAAACACCACCATGTACCCGCGGGTGGACCCACGGGTAGTGCCCAACCCGTGGTTCCGCCCGCGGGAACATATTCCCACAGGGGGCCGTGTACCCGCGGGTAGGCCGGCGGGTGGCGCCCCGCCCGCCGTTCCACCCGCGGGAACACTCCTGTTCCACAACAAATCCCTTCGGGGATTTTCTTCTCCAAACACAAATTCAAGTCCAAAACATGCCAAATCTCACCCAATACAACAAAATGACTTGAACCAAGGAAAATTCCAAGCAATGGCACAAAGGAAACCTAAACACAAGCTCTAGATATGCAATATCACAAGACAAATGCATAAACCCTCACATTTCATAGCAAAACACATGTAGAATCCAAGAAATCACATATAGGTAAGCAAAATAGGTTTTGTAGAGCATGGGTTACCTCTTGTAGACCAAAAGACTTCACTTTACACCACAACAAGCTCCCTACAAGGCTTACTTTCCAAACCCACTTCAAGATCAAACCAAAAGATCATAATGATCCTACCTTTAAGAAAAAGACAACTAAGATGGAACCAAAAGGACAAGATAAACTTAGATCTTACCCTCCTAGATGCCCAAATAGGTGAAAGGTTGAATCTTGGAAGCAAAACTTGAAATCTTGACAAGGGTCTTAACTTGGCTTGGAGAATAAGCTACACTTCTTTTCTAGAGAGGAGGTAGAGCTAATTTCTAGGAATTGTAAGGAATGAAATGAAGAAGTCTTCTAGGTTAGGTTACAATACTAACTCTTGGTGAAAGGACAAGAATACCCTTACTAACCCTTAGAAAGTGTAAGGAACAAGGGAACTCCCCTCAAAGCTCAAGGTACAACACAACTTTAAGGTTGACTAGTCAAATGCTAGTCCTTGAGTATTAAAAATCAGGATTTTAGGAATTAGTTCCTCAAATAAAATAGGATTAATTACTCAATTAATCCATGGATTGAATGTGGATTTTTTGGGTTTCACAGCAATGGCAAGATCCGGGTCGAACACCCACAACTCGTAGGGCTCGCGCAACCCACGCGAACTCGCCCTTGCTAACCGCCCTAACGAGGTCATGGCAAGCCGACAGACCATGTCCGTGGGGGCCAGGGAGGACCTCCGCAATCAGATCAACGGGAGTCGGCAGGGGGCCGTGGAGGACCTCCGGGGTCGTCTCACCAACAATCGCCCTCTCGGTGGGACAGCGCCACCGCAGTTCCCGACCTCCCAACAAGATGCCGCCATACTGGAGCAGGCGGCGAACGCGCTCAACCGCGTCGCGACGGGTGCGCAGTGACCCCAGAACTCGCGCACCCCGGGAACCCGCAGCGCTGGTTGAGGGGGAAGTCAATTCACCACGACCTTCTGAGAGGCGCGACGGGGCGGAGGCCACCCGCGGCCGACACGAGCAGCGAGAGGAAAGGCGGACTCGGCCGACGCGTACCACCTCCGCGCTCGGGCGGTTGGGCCCACGTGCACCAGCGCGAGACCGCCTGGGGCCGGGGCCGGCCACACACGTCAGGCAGGAGGAGTCATCGTGCTCACGGAGATCCCGGAGCCACGAACCCCGTGTCTCGGGGCCACGGGAGCCGATCCCACCAGTGGAACGCTCGGGGGAGACCAGAGGCCAACCTCCGAGCACCCAGCGGGAAGAGATGGAACAATTGCGTCGACAGATCCGCGAGTTGCAGCGGAAGATGGAGGCGCGCGACGAGTCACCGGAGCCCCGGGACGCCTTGGCCACACCCTTCACGGGGGCCATCATGGCCGAGCCCCTACCTCGGGACTTCCGATTCCCAACCATCAAACCCTACACGGGGGCGACGGACCCGAGGGACCACCTCAACAGGTACAAGGCGGTCATGATGATGACAGGCGTTAATGACGCCATCATGTGTCGCGGTTTTTGCACGACTCTGGACGGGCAGGCCCAGGATTGGTTCGGGTCGCTGCCGGGGGACTCCATCCCCACTTTTGCAGTCCTGACCAAGAAGTTCATGTCGCACTTCGCGGGCAGCATACAACGGCGGAAGCAGTTCGCCGACTTATGTTACCTGAAGCAAGACAAGTCGGAATCTTTGGCGGAGTACCTAAGCAAGTGGAAGAAGGAAGCTATGGGGGTGACGAAATTTGACGAAAGGTCCGCCATCCCGTTTTTCACCAACAACCTCAGGTCGGGTCCTTTCCACAGCGACCTCGTCCGGAATGAGCCGAAGACGTACACAGAATTGATGGACCGCGCCGCGCGGTAAGCCAACATAGAGGCAGCGGAGAAGAGGAAGAAGGAGGAGGAGGAAGGCCGCGAACGAGGCGTCGGGGCATCTCACTCTCAAGAGGACCGTCGCCCTCCCCGGTCACGACGTGACCGGGGTCCCCGACTACCCCGCTACGACACTTGACCCCGTTGACACAGCCTGTGAGCATCATCCTGGACCACGCAGAGGACATGGGCATCGTGTCGTTCCCCGAGGAGTGCATAAAGATCTCACCCAAGGCCGACCCGAAGAAGTACTGCCGTTTCCATCGGCAACGTGGGCATGACCCCGACGAATGTATGGTCCTCAAGAGGCAGATTGAGGAGCTCATTAAATGAGGATACTTGGGGCAGTACGTGAAGAGGTCCGGGCAGGACCACGCTAAAGGCCCCGACAACACCCGAAAGAAGAAGGATGGCGCCGGGCCCTCTACCACTGCCCCGCGCAAGAGAGAGCTTGGCCAACTCACGGAGGACAAAGAGACCGAGCCAGACAGCCCACCAAAGAAGAAGGTCATCCATGTCATCTTTGGCGGCCCGGAGGGAGGAGACACACCCGCCGAGAGGAAGAAGTGGGCGCGGAGCCTGTACGTTGGGAGGTCGTCCGAGCACCCCATGAGAAGAGGACACGCAGGGAGCCCATAACGTTCACTGACGAGGACCTCTCGGATGGCCCCTTACCCCACCGGGACGCATTGGTAATCAGTTTGGAACTTAAGGACATCATTGTCCACCGGGTACTGGTAGATACGGGGAGCTCTGTGAATGTCATGTATTATGACACCTTCACGCAACTCGGGCTGTCCAGAAAGCAGCTTTCCCAGGTTCGGACCCCGCTATCCGGCTTCACCGGAGACTCCATTGAAACAGAGGGATCCGTCACCCTTGAGGCGCAAATCGGCACCCCACCGCACGTCAAGACATGAGAGGTAGAGTTCGTGGTAGTGAAGATCAGCTGCGCCCACAACATCATCCTCGGCAGACCTGCCTTGGAGGATCTCTGGTGCGTCATCTCCATGGAGCACCTTTGTCTCAAATTTCCTACTCCCACCGGAATAGGCATTGCGAGAGGAGACCAGAAGATTAGCCGGAGTTGCTACTTGAAGTCCTGCCGCCAAATAACGAGGAAGGACCTCCAGGTACACACAGTAACCGAGAGGGTACTCCGGTTGGAAGAGAAGCGGCCCCGCGCCGAACCCGTGGTGGAGACAGAAGAGGTCATCCTGGACCTCAGCCGACCTGATAGGATGGTGAAGGTGGGCACAGGCCTCCCGGCCGACCTCCGAGGTCGGATTATCGAGGTCATCCGCAGCTATAAAGACGTGTTCGCTTGGGGTCCCGAAGACATGCTGGGCCTCAGCAGGGAGGTCATCACGCACAAACTACCTCGCCGCAGATAGACGGGAGTTCGTGAAGAAGGAGGTCGACATCCTCCTTGAAATCGGGCACATCAGGGAGGTCACAAACCCGGCATGGCTTGCGAACGTAGTCCTCGCACCCAAACCGCCCACGTGGAGGATGTGTGTGGACTACACGGACCTCAACAAGGCATGCCCCATGGACCAATTTCCACTACCCAACATAGACCAGCTGGTGGAGGAGACAGCGGGATGCGCACTCATGAGTTTCCTAGACGCCTTCCGGGGGTACCACCAAATTTTCATGCACGAGGATGACGAAGAAAAGACGGCGTTTACCACCCCCGAAGGGGTCTTTTGCTATCGGGTCATGGCATTCGGGCTCAAAAACTCGGGAGCCACGTACACAAGAATGGTGGCTAAGGTGTTCAAGAAGGTCCTCGGCCAGAACTTACAAGCCTACGTGGACGACATGATTGTGAAAAGCACGGAGGCCGACCTGCACATAGCCGACTTGACCGAGGTATTTTCCATTATGAGGCATTTTGATTTACGTTTGAACCCCAAGAAATGTACTTTCGGGGTACACGGAGGGAAATTCTTGGGGTACATGGTCTCAAAGAGGGGTATTGAACCCAACCCCGAAAAAGTCAAGGCCATCCTGGAGATGGAACCCCCGAGGTCCCTCCGCGAGGTCCAGCGCCTCAATGGTCGGCTGGCGGCCCTCGGCCGATTCCTCTCAAGGTCGGCCGAGAGGTCTTTGCCGTTTTTCGGGGTCCTCAAGAAGAACCAGGGGTTCGAGTGGTCAGACGAACGCTAGAGAGCTTTCGAGGACCTCAAGACATACCTCATGACGCTACCCCCCCTGGCCAAACCGGAGAAAGGGGAGGTTTTGTATCTGTACTTGGGCATCTCGCAGGCCGCGATCAGCTCCGTACTGGTCCGGGATGACGCGTGAACCCAACGCCCGGTGTACTACGTGAGCAGAGCCCTCCGAGGCGTCGAGCTCCGGTACTCACCCACAGAGAAAGCGATCTTCGCCGTACACGCCACGGCCAAGAAGCTCGGGCATTACTTCCAAGCACACCCCGTACGGGTCCTCACCAACCAACCCCTCGAGGCAGTATTAAGGGCCTCAGGATTGGCAAGCAGGTTGGTCAAGTGGTCCATGCGATTGAGCGAATATGATGTCCAGTTTAAGCCCCGACCCGCGATCAAGGGGCAGGCGCTCGCTGACTTCATAGTCGAGTGCACTGCTCGCGAGGCACGCCGAACTAGCCCGGAGCGATGAGGAAGATTGGTGGACCCTGTCCACGGATGGCTCGTCCGGCCCCAAAGGGTGCGGTGGAGGGGTGGTCCTCATAACCCCGGAAGGGTTCCGGGCCTACTACGCCCTTCGTTTCCACTTCAAGCTGTCCAACAATGAGGCCGAATACGAGGCGCTGCTGGGTGGCCTCAGGCTGGCATTGAGTCTGAGGGCCTCCAAAATAAGGGTGCGGTGCGACTCCCGACTGGTAGTCGGACATGTGAATGGTGAATTCGAGGCCAACGAGGAGAGGATGAGGAGATACCGCGATGTGGTACTCCAGGTCCTCGGTCAATTGACCCTCTACAAAATTTTGCAGGTACCCCGAAGCCAAAACGGGGACGCGGACTTGCTCTCCAAACTAGGCCTTGGCACTCCGGATCATGTATCTAAGATAGCACGGATTGAGGACCTCCAGAGGTCCAGCATGGAGGCCTACCCCGTCCTCCCCATACAGACACGGTCCCCATGCTGGTTGGACCACCTCATGGAGTATAAACGAACAGGTACCCTGCCGGCAGACGAGGAAGACGCCAAGGCGGTCAAGAGGAGGTCACCAATATATGTCCTCCTTGGAGACACCCTTTACAAAAGGTCCTACAACGGCGCCCTCCTCCGATGCCTATACCCGGACGAAGCCAAGTCCGTCAAAGAGGAGATACATGAAGGCACCTGCGCTGCACACCAAGGAGCTTTCGCCATGGCGAGGATGGCCCTATTGCAGGGGTATTTTTGGCCAAAAATGGCCAAGGAATGCGTAGAGTATGCCCGGGGGTGCCCGACCTGCCAGCACTTCCACGCCGAGCCGAGGCGGCCAGCGACCAGCTACACGCCCATCAGCACGGTGATCCCGTTCTCACGGTGGGGAATAGACATCGTCGGGGCCCTGCCCATGGGGTCCGCAAAGAGGAAGTACATAATAGTCGCCATAGACTATTTTACAAAGTGGGTGGAGGCGGAACCCCTTGCCACCATCACGAGCACCCGGTGCACGGAGTTCATACGGAGGAACATTTTGTACTGCTTCGGGGTCCCCATGCAAATCATCTCCGACAACGGGCGCCAGTTTGAAAGCAAAGAATTTAAAGCGTTCTGTGACCAATGGTACATAAAACACACCCGTGTGGCGGTGGCATACCCACAGGCAAACGGGCAGGTGGAGAACGCCAACAGAACTATAGTTGATGGCATCAAAAAGAACCTGGACGCAGCCAGAGGAACATGGGTAGAGGAGCTGGACACCGTCCTATGGGCATACCGCACCACCCCAAGAAGGGCCACCGGGGAGACACCATTCGTGCTGGCATACAGGTTCGAAGCACGGGCTCCCACCGAAGCTGCGATACCATCTTATCGGGTTGCGATATACGACCCCGACCTCAATGAGGAACACCAAGCCGCCGACCTCCACCTCATCGACGACAGGAGGGAGGAGGCCATGGTTCACGCAGAAAATTACCAGCGTCAAACAAAAACTTACCATGACAACCGAGTCCGACCCCGTTACTTCCAGGTTGGCGACTACGTCCTCCGGAGGAGGGAGGCGAGCCGACCCCAAGACGGAGGCAAATTTGCAAAGAAATGGGAGGGACCATATGTTATTGACGCCATAGTACGACCAGGCAGCTACAAGCTAAGGACTACATCGGGCAAGCTGGTAGACAGGGTGTGGAACTCGGAGCACTTGTTGAAGTTTACCAGTAGCAATTCATATGTATGGCCTATCCCCTCCCTAATAAAAGGCCAGGTTCCCCACAATAATGTTTGTTTACAATCGCAATGGAATAATGAAGTTGTTGAACAATTATCCTATCCCGACTTGGGGACAAACATGGACACACACAAAGTCGGACGCTCGGGCACCCTAAGGCCAGCCTACCCGAGGCCGGCCGACACGGGGTCGGCCAGCGCGGGGTCGGCAGTCCTCGAGGTTGGCCGGCGCAGGTTGGGTCGGCGTAAAGCCGGCCCTCCAAAGGGTATACGCGCTAGAGAGTCCAAACATGCTGGTCGCATACGCGATTAGCCCGGCGACCACTATAGGCATAACCTCAACACCCTAAGGGTGGTATGAGGCCCGTCCTCGCCTATCGCCGAACGGAAGGATTCGGGACGCCGGTCATTGGACTCCATCCCAAGAATCGCTAAGACGTCCTAGGGGCGATATGAGGTCCGGCCTCACCTATCGCCGGACGGGCGTAACGCAACCTCAACACCCTAGGGGTGGTACGAGGTCCGTCTTCGCCAACCGCCGAACGGAAGGATTCGCGCGGGTCATTGGACTCCATCTCAAGAATCACTACGACGTCCTAGGGGTGATATGAGATCCGGCCTCACCTATCGCCGGACGGGCGTAACGCAACCTCAACACCCTAGGGGTGGTACGAGGTCCGTCCTTGCCTACCGCCGAACGGAAGGATTCGGGACGCGAGTCGTTGGACTCCATCCCAAGAATCGCTAAGACGTCCTACGCGCGATATGAGGTCTGGCCTCACCTATCACCGGACGGGCGTAACACAACTGTAACACCCCGTGTTACGACCTCCAATCCCGGATTAATTATTTAATTAATCCCGTTAATAATAATTAAATATAATTTAATTCGGTTAGGTTTCCCTTTAATTAATTAATAAGGTCCACCATGAACCGTGGACCCTTGCCCAAATTAGAGTCTTAAGCCTATTAGGAATAAAGAAAGTAAACATTTTACTATTCCAATTCTAATTAGGAATCCTAGACCTAGTTATCTATTAGGAATAAAGGAAGTAGGCCTTTTACTATTCAGATTATGATTAGGATTCTCTTTAATTAATTAATATGGTCCACCATGGACCATGGACCCTTATCCCTAAAACAAGTCCTTAGTCCTATAAGGAATGGAATTAGCAAGCCCATAGTATTTAGACCCCAATTATGACTCTCAGGAATATATATATATATATATATATATATATATATATATATATATATATATATATATATATATATATATATATATATATATATATATATATATATATAGGATCATAGGAGGCACCTAAATCTTACACCACAATAATCTCTCACCACACAAGAAGTTCCAAGAATCGCCTTAGGAGAAATCAAGAGAGAAGAAAGCTTAAAGAAAGACCCTTCATAGCCAAGGAATTAATTAAGGCTAAGAGGTAACCCATGTCTCAACAAAACCTATTTTCATAGCTATGATTCCCCTCTTAGGATTTCCCCCATATTCATGTGTGATTGATGATTTGTTATAGTGATCTTGATAATTGACATTGTGATTCCATGGGTGATCTTGATTATCTTGAGAGATTCTTGATGATTATATGGTGTTCTTGATGATTATATGATGTTCTTGATAATTTTATGATGTTCTTGACATTTACGTGATATTCCTACCGAATCTTGACATTAAAGGATGAATTGTGTTCTTCTTAATTTAAAAGTGGTTAGAACCCTAGGTTGTATCGTGAAATTCGTGTGGTATTATTCTTGGTGTATTAGGTGGGAATTCACACGTTTGGGTGTTAATTATGTTTAGAAAAGCATGATAGGATTGGTGCCGTATGTTTCTTGATTTTGATCCGTTAATTGTCTACGTGTGTTATCAATTGCGTTTGAAAGTGCCTAAGCATGGTTTCGGGTTCCACAAAGGTTCCCGGGGCGTTTTTGGTGAAAAAGAGTCAGTGGGGGGTAGGGGACCCGCCACCTACCCGCGGCCTATTTGGGCAACGCCGGCTGCCGGGCGGGCAGCTGCCCGCCGGGCACCCGCTGCCCGGAGTCACGCCACCGGCGGGTGAACCCTCACCCACCGGCTACCCGCTGGAAAATACCCTACCTCGGGTTTCCGGCTTCCCCGTTTGATGTTCCCCCGACCCCCGTGGCGTCCCAACGGACTCCGTCCATCGTGCCTATGTCTAGTTTGATGTTCGGGTACCATTCGTAGGTCGAATAAGTCTTATATATATTGCGTGCTAGTGAGCTGCATGTACTTGCTATGTGTTATGTGTGCATGTTACCCCAATTTGGTTGCGATCAAATTGGTTATACGGGCAGTTGGATGGGTTGAGAACCATACTGACTGTTAGCCAGGCCGGTTGCGATCGGTTAGGTATATAAATATTATATAGGGCTGCGGTCCACCATTTGGTTGCGATCAAACGTTCTACATGAGCTGCGGTTCATCTTCCTGGCTGCGGTCAGATGACATACTCTTGGGCTGCGGTCCACTGTTTGGTTGCGATCAAACTATGATGAGCTGCGGTTCATCGGTCGGTTGCGATCGACCCCTCCGTGGTGTGATACGGGGCAGGGTGCTGCGGGGCCGTGTCAGAGCTATATGCGCTGACCCTCATGTATGGGCATGCGATTGATCCTGTGGCGCCAACAAAGTGTGCTACGTGATGTGATCAGGAGGATTGATGTTATGACTGTTATGAAAACGTGACCATAAGATACATGCTAGTAAACTGTATATGCTTGCTTATGATTATCGGCTGCGCTTATCTATCATATGCTTGTGGTTTGTCTATGTTTGGTTATGACTGTTAGTTGTGGTTACCCCTATCTGTCGAGTCTATTCCCTGATTTGAAAGATAGAGTCTCTTAGGTTATATCTTCATGCTTCGAAATGGTTTTTCGTATATCTAGGTATATATCTATATGTATTGTATTTCAACGCGTTGGAGTGGGTTACCGGCATCTCTCACTGAACAGATATATTTGGCTTTCAGGCACAGAGGAGTAGACACTGGAGCGCGCTAGAGTCTTGAAGCGAAGAAGTAGATAGTTTCCCTTTCGGCCTGCGTGCCATGCTTATACATTTACATTATTGAGGATATTAGTTAGTTAGCCTGTGCACCTGAGTTCTCTAGCTCAGGTGTGGCATAGCACCCCGTACTCTTTATATTATGTTTTGGGATTTAATGAGAATTTACCTTTATTATATAAGCTTCAAAAGTTTAAAAATTTCGGGGTGTTACAGTAACCCTAACACCCTAGAGGTGGTACGAGGTCCGGCCTCACCTATCGCCGGACGGGCGTAACACAACCCCAACACCCTATAGGTGGTACGAGGTCCGACCTTGCTCACCGCCAGACGGACAACCCTGCAGCAGACCCCGAGAAGTCGGCCAGCCGACCTCGAGAGGTCCGCCAGTCCTGCGATAGCGGGCTGACTGATACCGCGTTGGCGGGCCAGCTAAGTTCCCGCGCTGCCGGAGCTCTTTAGTCTCGCATTGGCAGGCACAAGGAAAGTCAAGACAAGGAAAGACCAAGATAAGGGCGCAAGTAAAACAGACAGAAGTATAATACGAAATAGACGAGCAGTGTCATAGCAAACAAACGTCATGGCGAAGCCAACAAGTCTAGTGCAAACAAAATAAGCAAAAGAAGCATATGGGCGACAACCCGAGTAACGAAATAACACCAATCTAAGCAAAACAAAAGAGATAGTCTATGCGAGCAACTAAATAAAGATAAGGGGCCGCCAACGCGAAAGGACATCAAGACTGCGTAGCCTCGCGGGCACCGTCGTCACCACCCAGGTCAGCCTGAGCCTCCTCATAGGGGGCATCCACGCCTGCAAAGCGAAGAAGGTGGGCCGCGAAGTCTGCACTCGACGAGCGGTCGGCCGCCGAGTCCAACGGTGGGGGCGCGCCACCCTCTCCCACCGCCACATCCATGGGATCACCTGGCTCCTCCTCCAATTCCTCGGGCAGGCCCCACGCCGCGGGGTCAAAGGATGCATCTCTAACGCGAAGGATGGAATAGATCTTGCTCTGCATGTAGGACTCCCCCGCCTCATACATCTCCATCCCCTGCAAACCCAAACACTCATTCCCCTCGGGGAAGCTCGAAAGATAAGTCAAGGTCTCCAGGGGGTGCACGGAGATATAGGCCTTCGTGTCCTCGACAAAGGCTTGGGAGTCCTTGTAACCCGCAACAGCCACCCTCGAGGCCTCCTTCAGGGCCACCTGATGCGCTGCGCGCTCCCGCAACCGGCTGGCAATCAACTCATCATGCTGACCCTCCAGCGTCGCTAGTTTTGTGATGGCGTCCTGGTGAGCCCACGTCTTAGTCTCCAGCTGCTCTCGGGTTCTCCCTATGACCTTCTCCATGGACGCGGCACGGACAACTGCCTATACAAGAGCAAGCATAAGCAGAAAACAAGATAACAAGGAACAAGAAAAGCAGAAAAGGGTACATACCTCTACTAAAGGGCGGAAGATGGCATGGTTCTCGTGCATGGTCGCGTCGCGAGGCAGGAGGAGGCTACGTGCCAAGGCCTCCGGGGGGACATCCCCGCAGAGTATCGAGGCTGCAGGAGGGAGGTGGACGGACCAATCAGTCAAGGCACCCGGATGCGGCACCGTGGTCGCCGGAGCTCGAGGAGTGGGGTCGGCCGGACGACCATCCGACAGGTGGTCCTCGTCAGTGGTAGACCTCGCCTCGCGGCGGCGCGATACCCGGGGACCTGGGGAACCCGGACGCCCGAGGTAGCATGGCTAGTCTCACCAGTCTTGTGGCGCTTCGGGTCCTTGCCGCCACGGTTCCGCAAGCTCTCAATAAGGTTCATGATGGCGGCGCGACGGGGAGCCATACCTACACCAAGACAAGCCAGTGAGTACTACAAATGAAAACGCATAAACAAACAGACACGCAGGCACGTCAACGAAGTGACAAACTAGAACTGGTAGGAGGGGGCGTCGAATGTCCGGCTAGCAACTCGATAACGTCGTCATCCCCTGAATCATCACTCGCAGAATCCTCCTCGGTCTCCCCCGCGGAGTCTGGAGGAGGTGGAGCAGCACCACGAGGATGCGGCGGAGGGGGGTCGCGAGAAAAGCCCGCCCTGGTCAAGGACTCGTGATCAACAAGGGCTTGGGAGTCCAACATGTCAGCCGTGTCACCCAAAAACTCCCGAGCCAGGGCCTCAAGCTCCGGGGTGGACTTCGGGCAGCGGCACTAACGAAATTACCCTCCCCAAGGTACCTCAAAAGGGAGCACCTCGCCCGTAGAGATGAAAACGAACCGGGGCTTCCAACCCTTGTTGAAGTCCCGTACATGCCCCATAATCCGCGTCCCCGGCCGAGCCGAAAACGCCATGTAGCCCTTGCTCTCCTTAGATGAGGAATTGGTCGCGGTGAAAAAAGAGTGGAAAAGGGCTAGGTTTGGGCGGATATCCACCTTGACACATCGAACAATGAAGGCCGCCACCGCCCGGTGGTAGTTAGGGACTAGCAGACCCACGGACACGCGTTGAAAGTTCAGGAGCTCAATCATGAAGGGGTAAAGCGGGAAAGCCAAGCCCGTGAAGAGGGATGTAACATGGACCCCAAAAAATTGGGTCCGGGAGGCTCTAGGATACTCGTCCCGGGAGGCGGGACATGGACCACAGCCGACGGGCCGACCAAGGCCTTCACCACGGCGATATCGTGAGGACTAAAGGAGGACCCCAGTCCCCGAGGGATGGCGGAGTCAAGTACAGTGTATTGATTCACGGGGAAGGGATCCGGGAGTGGCGTAGGAGTCAACATGAAGGGGGGATGCGTGGCTAACGGATCTATATATGGGTACTCAATGTAATAGTGCTCAATGTAGGGGGAAGGAAACCGGTCTAACTCAATGGACTCGTCATCACTAGGCGGGAGGTCCGCGTAGTCAATCGAATCTAGGACGGTCCAATAACTAATAATCACGGGTAGGTCTACCGGATGCGTGTCCTCGACAAGAGGCACTATGCTCATATAAAGCTAGCTAGGGAACTCTAAAAGAGGGTTTGCGCGAAACTCACCCAACTCAAGCAAGGAGGGGATGAACGAAGTGGGCACGGAGGGAGGACACGGCGGAGAGCGGTCGGCCTCGGCGGGGCGGGGGTCGGCCGGTGACAGCTCGGCATCGGCAGAGGGTAGGTCGGCCTCGGCAGGGGTCGGGGTCGGCTGGACGGCGGAGGCGGTCAGCGGCAGCAGGGTGGCCTGAAATTTTGGGGAGGAGAGGGAGAGAAATTTTCAGATTTGGGGAGCTTTTGCGTGTGTGGGGGGGGGTGAAGAGAGGGCTACTTTATAAGTGGAGGGAGGGGGAAAAAGGGGGGGGGGGGGGAGAACACATTTTTTGGGAAAAGGGGGGAAATTTTGGGAAGAGGGAAAGGTGTGGTGTTGGGAATGGGAGGAGGTTTGGGAAGATGGAGGGGGTATTTAAAGGGGAAGTGGAAGGGTTGTAGTAGGATGAGGACTCTTAAAGCTGATAAGGATGGATACAAGCTTGAATTTCAGATCGGTTGGGAGTTCTACCGCGCCAAGAATTCTACAGGAATAAATGTTGAATTTTTTGGGAACATAATTCAGGGCCCTGTAATTATTAAGTTCATTTTACTCTCTCGCGCTGACGACTTCTCGCAGCCCCGAGAGTAGGGGACTGATGATGGAATAATCACGGAGCCGGAGAGGAGCTAGATGATTCAGACCGGGTCGGACCCCGCGATACAGGACGGACCACCCCGGGGTCGGCCAACCACCCCGGGTCGGCCCAATGGGGGTCGGCATGGGCCGACATCCCGTGCTCAGCCTCGGCGCCCCATGGGCTCGGCTCGGCCCCTTGGCCGAGCTCCGTGCTCAGCCAGGGGCCGGGTCCTGCGTGGAGCGAGTCCCGCGGCGCGGGTCGCGGCTACTCCCGCGGGCCAAGGGCCCGTAGCAGCCGGCGGATATATAAACACCCCCCGATGTCCTAATGAGGCATCTCACACTTTCTTACAATATTTGTACTATTATTACACGTTTCGTACCTCTGTAATAGCGCTTTGTGTCCTATTAATACAATACTTATCGTTTTATTATCTATTTCTTATATTCAATCATATATACGGGCTGTATAATCCAGACCCCCGGGTTCATATAATTCATCAGTACTTATTTTTGCATTCATTTATTGATGGCATGATAACAACAATATTATATTAATATTATCAACTTCTTTTTTTTTTTTTTTTTTTTTTTTTTGGTGTTTAGGGAAATCCATTGTCAGTGTCCAATGGTATATATTGCGTAAACTATGATCATATCTAATCGCTTGCAAATTACACAAGAATAGTAAACTGCACTAGAAAAACTATGTGTAACGGAACGACTAATAAAATGTTGGCAATAATTAAATCCGTGAACTAATAATACAAGAATTATATGCTCCTCACACTCGACCACCCCTTATGAGGCATATCAACTTTTTTAACTTTTGTTTGACGAAACATCAACTTAAAAAAAATGTTTGTATCACTTTTTTTTGGTATTAAATTATATTGAATATTTGGAGTATAATTTTATCCGATTAGTTTAATATCGGTTGAGAAATTCAATCTCATGCATATACGTCAAACTAATTAACAACACATAATATTATTATAATTGTGATCTCAAATCAAATAATAAACGTAAAAATCATTCCAGAATTTTTTATTTTTACCGACCTAATATAGTAATATATATATATATATATATATATATATATATATATATATATATATATATATATATATATGTAACATACATACATACATACATACATACATACATATGTATGTATGTATGTATGTTACGTACATACATACGTACATACATACATACATACATACATACATACATATATATATATATGTATGTATGTATATATGTATATGTGTATGTACGTAACATACATACATACATACGTACATATATATATATATATATATATATATATATATATATATATATATATATATATATATATATATATATATATATATATATTTTGAATCCGGTGCACACCCCCTTGTCAGCCGAGCCTGTGAGCACACTCCTGAATCGTTGATTTTAATTTTTTGACGATTCAGATTGATTACCACCAGGATTCTATGTTATACTGATTTTAGATGAAGCATGGGTCTTTTTGTCCTTAAGCACTATATTTATTACTTTTCATTTCATTTATTTTCATGTTTATAAAGATTTGTAGCATTATTTCAGCTCTCCTTAATCAATATTTCTCTCTCTCTCTCTTAGTAATTTTCTTTGGAATTTTACAGCGGTGTGTGCGTGGGTGTGGAATGGTGTGTGCGTTTTACTGTAACAAGGCTCGTGTACCATGGCGTGTTGGTTTTTTTTTTTTTTTTCATAAAATTATGTGTTTTGGTATGTGCGTTTCGTGATGCAGGCATGTACATTTTGGTTTGTGTTTTACTAGTTTCGGGCATGTGCGAAACGTAGATATAGTATTGGGCTTGTTGTGTTTTTTTTTTTTTTTTTTTTTAATTGTGGGGAATTTGACGATGGAGTGTGCACGAGTGTGGAATGGCGTGTGCGGTTTTCTGTAACTGGAAGTGTACACCATGACAAACTATAAAATGCACACACCATTCCACACTCATGCACACACCGCCGTAAAATTTCCCATAATTTAAAATTCAGATGTACAAAATATAATTAATTATTACCATTGATATGGTCCCTAATAATTTAAAATATCAATTTCCATTCATAATCTCCCTAATATAATGCTTAAGATTCCAATTGAATTATATCCATAATTAAACATATATCTACAATTACTATTTAATCCTTTTGAGTTAAATATACCCTTAATTACTTTCACAATCTCTTATAATCTCAACCATTTATAGAAAATGAATCAATGGATATCATGAGATCTCATGATCTCATCTAGTATAGGGGTTGCACCATTCGAAGCCTATATATATACTAGTTTTTTTACGTGCATTGCGCGATTGAGATAATGTCCAATATTTTTTTAAATAAGTATTTTAAAGTATATCAATGCAAGATTATATTGGAATTGTTCATGCATGGATAATTGAATGTTAAATTTGTGTATTTAAATAAGCAATTCTAAGTTTACAAATGCAAGATAATATAGTCAAGATTGATTATAGTTGTCAATAAAATAATTGTATAGGTATGGTTGAAACCAAATACAGGACATAGGGGAGAGAAAATAAAAATTAGGGCATAAATCATTAAATACTCCGTATATACTAATATTGAAGAACTAACTACTGATTGCCAAACAAGGACATTGCGAGATAGTTTTCCACTTCAATTTGTTGTGTGATTTGAATACTCTTTTTGTCAATAAATCTCCCAAGTAGTTAATATGATTGACTTAGTTATATTTTTTATTTTTTTATTTTTTTAAAACAATTATTATTATTATTATTATTATTATTATTATTATTATTATTATTATTATTATTATTATTATTATTATTATTATTATTATTATTATTATTATTATTAGTATTAGTATTATTATTATTATTATTATTATATCATCATACCCTTAGGTCATTTTACATGTTAATCTAAACAACTAATTTTTTCAAATATCTTTTTACCAACCATTGATATAATTCGCTGGTCAAATTTGCTAATATAATCCGCTAACGCTAACCGCTAACTGTTGATTGTCAAACAAGGATATTGCGAAGTTGTTCTCACTTCAATTTGTTGTGTGATTTGAATAGTCTCTTTGTCAACAAATCCTTCAAGTAATTAATATGATTAGCTTTATTAATTATATTTTTTTAATTTTTTCATGGTATTAATAAAATACTTGGTAAATAAATATACAGCATTATTTTGTATTATAACTTTGATATTTAATTAAAAAAAATAGTGCACAAAAAAGGTAATAGACAATGTGTGAATATAATCAACTGATGAATTTGAATGTAAAGAATTTTTACAATGGAGAAATATAAAGACAATATAACTAATAAAATTATTTCTCTTAATTAATTTATTAATAATGAATTATTTTTTTAATAAAGACATTGTAGGGACAATGTAGCAAATATAATCAATTGATGAATTTGAATATAAAGAATTTTTATATTGGAGAAAAATAAATACAATATAACTAATGAAATTATTTCTCTTATTTAATTTATTGATAATGAATAATTTTTTTTTGAATAAAGGCATTGTAGACACATAATTCTAAATTAAAAAATGATATGTATTATTTTTTGTTGTAGCTACTAAATTATTATTTTTAATTAATTTAATAAGAGTAAAATAGAGTACTAATTATGCCAACTTTGATTGGGATGAGGTTCGAACCTAAGACCTTTAAATTCTTATTAAAATAAATGAGTAAGTTAACGATGAACTAACAGAAATTAACGGAAAAGATAATATTTAACGGAAAAGTTAATGGAAAATCACATTCATTAAGGATAAATTAGGAAATCTTAAAGAAAAATTAAAATCTGATCAATCTGAGCCATTCATTTGATTAAAAAATTTGACTGCCATTTTTTCTACCCATTATAGGCCTAACTTTCTTGGGCTCTTATTAGTATAGTAGATAAATGAGTAAGTTAACGATGAACTAACAGAAATTAACGGAAAAGATAATATTTAACGGAAAAGTTAATGGAAAATCACATTCATTAAGGATAAATTAGGAAATCTTAAGGAAAAATTAAAATCTGATCAATCTGAGCCATTCATTTGATTAAAAAATTTGACCGCCATTTTTTCTACCCATTATAGGCCTAACTTTCTTGGGCTCTTATTAGTATAGTAGATTAATTTATTGATAATGAATAAATTTTTTTTTAATAAAGGCATTGTAGACACATAATTCTAAATTAAAAAATGATATGTATTATTTTTTGTTGTAGCTACTAAATTATTATTTTTAATTATAATTTAATAAGAGTAAAATAGAGTACTAATTATGCCAACTTTGATTGGGATGAGGTTCGAACCTAAGACCTTTAAATTCTTATTAAAATCAATGAGTAAGTTAACGGTGAACTAACAGAAATTAACGGAAAAGATAATATTTAACGGAAAAGTTAACGGAAAATCACATTCATTAAGGATAAATTAGGAAATCTTAAGGAAAAATTAAAATCTGATCAATCTGAGCCATTCATTTGATTAAAAAATTTGACCGCCATTTTTTCTACCCGTTATAGACCTAACTCTCTTGGGCTCTTATTAGTATAGTATAGTATATATATATATATATATATATATATATATATATATATATATATATATATATATATATATATATATCTACCAATATAGTATTGAACTTAATTTCTTTTCAAATTTATAATATTCCAAAAAAAAAAAAAAAAGCGGCTTGCATTACTGGATCGATAATATAATTATGGACGGACCCAATTAATTACTACTCATTAAATATAGTATAACTATTAAATTTATTTTAACCCCAGTTTGAGCCATTATTCTTATCTTTGTGAAATTAATGAATTATTATACCTAAATTAAAGATATATATGTTCGTGAGAGTAGTTTCAAGAATGACGTCGTGAGTGACGCTTTAATTTCTTTAGCCTAATAAAACCGTTCTTTCAACTTCAACAACCTTTGGATGGTTCAATATAACTATTAAATTTATTTTAAACCCATTTTGAGCCATTATTCTTATATTTGTGAAATTAATGAATTATTATACCTAAACACCAGTAATCTTTGCCAACCATGCCAATGACGTCCATTGCTATCGCAAAGAGGAGCCTTGCCGGATCCAGAAGCCAACACCAATTGCTTCATACTTGCATGCCTCGACATCAACGCCTATCCTCTACATTTGCAAGATGTTCACTGAAATGGGGATTTTATGCTGCCACTATTTACGCATCTTTAACGTGCACTTTGTGTCTAAAGTCCCCGAAAAATATATTTCGAAAAGAAGGACTAAAAAAGTCGTTGAAGATGACAATGTTGACATTGCATCAACATCTCAGAGTGCTAATGTTGTCTCTTCTGTTTAGATGTTAGGAATCACTAGGAAATTTCAAAGGTTGGCCGTTTGTTGTCAAGAAAACAATGAAGGACGAAAAATATGTGAACAAGCAGTTGCAGATGCCAAGAGAAGAGTTGAAGCCGCTTGTGGTCCTATTTTCTATGAAGAAGGTGATATAGAATCATCTAGTGGTGTTATAAAGGATCCATCAAGTAGGCGGATAAAAGGGTTGCGTAATAGAAATGTGAGTAGAGTTATTTCAAAGAAATACAATATAGCAAGGGGACGAAAGCGTATTGCACGTATGGTTGCATCTAAAATAAAATCAGTTGTCTAGTCACAAGTTGAAGGTGCTATTTCTAATATTGCTGGAGATGGGTATCTTGTGCATCCAAGTTCTGGAGGTTCAAATTTTTGTCACTTTAGGCCAATGACAAATCAAGAAGATAATCAAAGCATACCTTGATGTCTTAGAGTTATGTGTATTATGTTAAGAGTTTATGTGTATTCCTCTATAAAATTCTATAAATTTTGAATTTCGTTTGCTACATTAGTTTACAGAAATGATATTCATTATACTTCTCTTGTACACGATATCTGTGCCTGAGTGATTATGTGTTTTCTGTTTTGAGATTTTGTGTTTTATATTATAAGATTATGTACATTATTCATATAACATAAAAATGATCTTGCATTACGAATTAAATACATCCCAAAGTATTTTTCATACATCAGACAACATAACATAACATAACATCAATGTTCATTAGTAACAATTCAAGATTACAGGGTCAAATTTGCATAGATAAGAATAAGATTCAGTTTGCTTTTTTATACTTCGTCTTTGCAACTTTTCTAATGTCAGCCAATTTTGCATTCCCTTGCCACATAATAATGTTTGCTGCATATTTTTTCTCGCAGCGATGCAATGAATCGATTCTACATATAAGATAATGGAAAAGAGAATTAGAAATGAAGGGGTAAAATATTGAACAAAGTTTAGTATTTCGGTACATACATCTTCCAAACCTCCTATGAATCCTGGTGCCCATTGTTTTAGTGATGTCCCCTTGTATGTTTCCATATGCCTCATGGAGTATATGCCACAATCTACTACATTTTCACGGACTTTCCATGGCATTTCCATATACTCCAGTTTCATACTTTTCATCTTTCTTGCAAGGGGACTGTTTTTAAGCTGCAGGTACTTGTTGAATGCAGTCATCTGTACAATATAGTTATTGTAGTGTTTAGTTAATTTTGAGTAATATGGATATTAAAATTTAAGGATGTGGATATAAAATATTAGTAAAAGCATATATTACTAATTTTGTTGGGCAATCCTCATATTTGTCCTTGATTGTTATCCCTTTAGGCAAAGTCTTGTTGTCAATCAATTGAATTTTTGATTTCAAAAAGTTGAAGCATATCAAGAAGTAATAATTATGTCGCAATATACTGAAGAAGACCTGTTAATGTACGCAATCTTATATCAGAATAATACAGATAAACTATCAACATAATACACATAAACATAAGTCTAAAGTAATATGTAACCCTAGATTAACCACTCAGGCCAATAATATACATAATGTACAGAATCTTATACTAAAAAAAACAGAATCTCAAACCAAAAAACACATAATCCTAATCATAAGGAACATCTGTTATGTATGATGAGGCATATACCAACAATGAAGAATAGACCTCTAAAGAGATTTTATACTTACAATCTTTGCATCTGTCATGTCAAGAGAAATTGCATTCAACTGGTAATCGAGGTTATCACAGAATTCTTTCACATTTAGAGTTCTATTCTTCATCTCCTCTTTGTGTCTATTAGCATCTGTAAAAGAAATTATTGTTTGTTCTATAATGGGTTGTTTTAAGACAAATAAAAAAAAATAAAAATAGTTCAAGTTAACATGTTTACTTACATAAGCAAATTCTAAGAAAAAAATTCTCTTTGGCTGATCAACAGCTCTTTTCATATCAGGTACATTCATTCTTTGGGACCAAATTTGCATAATATTGATAGACACCTACTCCACTGTCAATGTCGCAAAGTCTTCCCGTGTGGCAAACATATTGTTTCTTCAAATAATAGTTCACTGCAAAAAAAAATAAAATAAAATATATAGTTGAATGTACTAAGAGGGATGACATTGAAATTCATAATGTACAGAATGTTATAGAAGAATACACTTACTAATAGAGTAATACACATAATGTACAGAATCTTATACCAGAAAACACAGAATCTCAAACCAGAAAACACATAATCCTGAGCATAAGGAACATCTGTCATGTATGATGAGGTATATACCAAACAAAAAGTCTTAATGTACATAAACTTATATCAGAATACACATAAACTATCAACACTATACACAAAAACATAAGTCCAAGTAATAAACAACTCTAGATTAACCACTCAGGCACAGAATAGTGTACATGAGATGTATGTGCATAATGTACATAATCTTATACTAGAAAACACAGAATCTCAACCCAGAAAACACGTAATCATAACCATAAGGAACAACTGTTATGCATGTCGAGGTCTATACCAAACTAAATATATTAATGTACATATAATGCTGGGTATTCATCACTGCTGGGTATGGATGCATAATCTGAGATGATCTTCTCCTTGACTGAAACATTTTTAAGCTTTACAATGTTCTCTGCCCATTACGGGGATCACAAGTGCAATGGCAGTTGTTTGTTTCTTCTCTGAGGTCTTTTCCTGACCTGGACATCTTCCACCTCGTCCTCTGATTCAGTAATAATGCTGAGTAGATACAGTAACATTTTATCATGGAATCCATAGTGTACATAATATTATAATAGAATACACATAAAAGTGATAACATAATACACATAAAAAGAAGTCTATGTGATATTCAGTTTATACCAGTCAAACTCTAGTTCTAATGGTGTTGGCTGTGGCTCCGGTGATGGTGCAACTGATGATTTTGGTTGTTGTGCTGCGTACTTTGCTCCCTGAGCAATATCATCAACTAGATGCTCAAGTATTGTTGCAATGGGGGTCAATGGGGTTGATGGCAATGATGCTGCTGTTGGTGGTGTTGTTGTTGCTAGCTTTGTTGCTGCTGCTGCTGGGGGTGGTGTTGCTGCTATGTCTATTGCTGTTTCTGCTGGTGGTGGTGTTGCTGCTGGCTTTGCTGTTGGTCTTTCTTTAGCAGGTGCTTTGGGTGTAGTAACTTTAATTTGTGTTTGTGGCGGTGTTGGTGTCAATAGAGTAAAAGATGACATAGGGTAATTAGGAGTACTCACGGTCTTCAATGTGTCCATGAAAGTCGCTTCAAGCTCAGCTACCGCCTCTAGGAAGCTTGGTTGATTGAACAGATCGTCATCCCTCAGCAAGCTCTCTGGTGGGATTTGATTGGGGCTTGGTGTGATGTAACACCCCCTAATTTCCATGCTAAATTAAACCTTAAACATGCAGATAACTAGCCAAAACATCATACACAGTACAAGACTTAACAGGGATTATATGAATAGGAAATAAAAGGGTGCTATGCCACGCCCACCCAAAGGTAAACGCACAGGCGAAACATCTGCATAAATCCATAATCTAAATTCATTCAGAAACAGGAGTACTAATATCTAACATTGGCACACAGCCCACAACGTCTCAAAATAAAGGGATCTAAGCTAACAGGTTCTAGACCGTGCTCTCGTCTACTAATCACCTGAAAGGAACACATAAAATATGGGACGACGCCCGGTCAGCGAATAATGCTGGTAACCCACCAATACATGTGAAATATCATACATAGATAGAATATACGTATGTAAAATCATTTGCAAAACGGAATATATATATATATATATATATATATATATATATATATATATATATATATATATATATATATATATATATATATATATATATATATATATATATATATATATATATATATATATATATATATAAAAGTTCAAAACTGTTGGTCCCAAAAAGAGGTAAGGTGAAAGTCTAGAGGGGCGGGGGGGGGGGGGGGGTGAATAGACTTTCAAACTTTTTCGCACAGCACAACAATTGCTAAGCCAGAAATAAACCAAAACTCTTAACTAGATTGTTAGAGTATGGTGCACAGTGGAAATAAATAAACATAAAGTGTGTGTGAGATTGTGTGAGCAGTATATCTCGTGTAGAGCAATTATGTAAAGAGCAGTAAGTAAAGAAAGCAGTAAAGAACACAAGACAATTATAGTGGTCCGTGAGGTAGTGTAATCCTCCTACTCCACTTGCTCTTATCTCCAAGAGCAATTCACTATATCTATCACTCCTTGGTTCCAAGATACAATGAATTTCCGTGATCTAGTGCTTTGATCACAAAGCCCGCACTAATCACGCCCAGTGATACCACACTGCTGCTTCGGGTTTCACGTCGCCGCGCTACTATCCCAGGATTTCACGACTCCGCGTTACTTTCCCCCCTGTCTTCCACACTCCGGTAGAAACGTATCCCGTGATCTAGTGCTTTGATCACAAAGCTCGCACTAATCACGCCCAGTGCCTCCGACACTGCTGCTTCGGATCTCACAGCTCCGTGTGACAATCCAGGATTTCACAGCTTCGTGCTACTTTCCTCCCTTCTCTTGTTTTGCTCCAAAACAAGTGTTGTCTTGCTTCTAACTTCTGAGACTCTGTAGAAGATCTTCAATGATGCGCAGGTCTCTTCGATGAAGATTAAAACACTGTGGAATGATTTCTCTTGAATGCTCTGAGTGTTTTCTCTCTTTGAGTGTATCAAGTAAAGCACTTGATTTTTATGCTCTGTTTTGCTCTGTTAAAAGAACTCTCAGAATATTTTTCTCTTGAAGCTCTCTGAGTTCTTTTTCTTTTCTCACTTCTCACTTGAAGATTTTTGGTATGCTCTGTACCAAATGAGATTTTTGCTCAATGTATTTTTGCTCTTTGCTCTATGCTCGTGTGTTCCCCTTTTTGATCTTCAAGTCTTCATATCTTCATCATTTTATAGCTGGTAATGAGAATCTGCCCGTTGGAAAGAGACGATCTCATTTTTGAAATCTTGTATCTTTTTGTCAGAGATCTTATCTTATCTTCTGCAAAGATGTCAGAAAGGATAAGCTAGCCGTTTGAGAGCTTGAACTTCATGCGAATGGTTTCTCAAACTTCATCTGATATTCCTCTGGTTTTACGTTGAGTGGGAATATCTAGGTGTATAACGGCTTCTCTGATTAGCTCTGAAGTGGTCCTTGTATCTTTGGGATTTAAAAAATATTCTTCAATTTAATCCCATACTAGTTAAACTAGTATTTTTCCTTTTGAGAATATTTTCACTGTAAGTTCATCTTCATCTTCTTCATTCTCACGTCTGGGTGTTCTCAGACTTCAAACTGGCTTTGAACTTCCTCCCAATTTGAATTTCTCCTTTGTAATTTGACACCCAATTGCAATTGACTTGTAATTGGCACCCAATTTGAATAATTTGACACCCAATTGCAATTGACTTGTAATTGGCACCCAATTTGAATTTCTCCTTTGTAATTGGCTCCCAATTGACTTTGACTTGTAATTGGCTCCCAATCTACATTGCAATTGACTTGTAATTGGCACCCAATTTGAATTTCTCCTTTGTTAATTGGCTCCCAATCTACATTGCAATTGACTTGTAATTGGCACCCAATTTGAATTTCTCCTTTGTAATTGACTTCCAATTGACTATGACTTGTAATTGGCTCCCAATCTACTCCTGGTGCTTTCAATTGCTTCCCAATTTGAATTGCATCCCATACTATAACCTCAATTGGCTCCCAATTTGAATTGCATCCCATACTATAACCTCAATTGGCTCCCAATTTCAATTCTACATTGGCTCCCATCTTGAACCTCAATTGGCTCCCATCTTGAATTGATTATTGGCTCCCAATTTCAATTCTACATTGGCTCCCATCTTGAACCTCAATTGGCTCCCATCTTGAATAGATTATTGGCTCCCAATTTCAGCTCACATTGGCTCCCATCTTGAACCTCAATTGGCTCCCATCTTGAATAGATTATTGGCTCCCAATTTCAGCTCCCAATTTCAATTCTACATTGGCTCCCATCTTGAACCTCAATCGGCTCCCAATTTCTATCTTGAACCTCAATTGGCTCCCATTTTCAATTCTACATTGGCTCCCATCATTTCTATCTTGAACCTCAATTGGCTCCCAATTTCACATTGGCTCCCATCTTGAATTGATTCCCATGTGAAACTTACTTGCTCCCAATTTCAATTCCTGCGTCAATTTCTCTGAAACTGGCTCCCAATTTCAATTACTTCGAACTAGCTCCCAATTTCAATTCCTGCGTCACGTCAAACTGTTGCCAAACTAATGCTCAACTTCATCAGACTTAATTAATTTTGGCTTCTCAAATTTTACCTTGTAAAATTATTGATGGTGAGATTCAAACTTGAGCCATTTTGCATATTATATCAGGCATCTTCCACTTCATCCATACAACTTATTGGTTAAATCTCCAACCATATTTGATGTACTCCTTTCTTTCCATAGATGCTTGATCTCCAAGTCAAATTCATGCATTCTTCCAAACTTAATTTTCTTTCACGAAAATTCTTCTGGGATATCTTCTTGAGTAGCTTTGACGTGAATATTATATCAATCATCTTCTTCAATTTGTCATTTTCTCTACACAAATTCTTGATTTTCGGCTTGATATCTTCTTCTTCTATTTTCATCCATCTTCCTCTGTTTTTCTCTTTTCCAATTTAAATAATTTCCCGATCATGGTCTAAGACTCTACTAGACGTATGAAATAAAATTGGGGGATCTACAAATACATATTTGGCATATCAAAACCATTACACTTTATTCCTAAATAAAACCAAGAGCAGAAGTTAACACAAAACTCTAAGCACTCACAACAAAGACACGGGAACACATCCCAAGACCACAAGAAGTAATAACAACTCACAAGAACGGCTCGGGGCATAATCTACCATCACACAGTAGATTAACACCCGACAGGCATAACACAAGAGAGTAAAGACACAACCATTGGCAACACATGCCTTTGTGACATCACACGTCACAAATAGAGAAATACACAACCACGGCTACACAAGCCTTCATGACATCACTCATCACCAATTGATATGCCTTCCTTATGCCCGGTTCCAACCTTATGGCTACCCCCAACCTTATATCTAGTTCCAACCTTTACCTCCAGAACCCCTGTACACCAAGTCCAACCTTATTCCCCCTGGAACCGTCGTTCCCCCTCCAACAGTCCCTCCAATAGAACCACCGATTTCATAGTACACGAGGGTACCGATCACACATGGCAACACATGCCCTGGATAACACATGTTATCCCATAAATAAATACGTGAACCTTACACAAAGGTCACAACCTCCATAATCACGTCATGGCCACCACGAGGACCACTGCCGTACCTTGGTGACTAGTGTCCCATACCACTAATCGTGCAATCCAGGTACATCCACACACACCACATCTCAACAGGAATCAATCAACGGATCACAATGAAGATATGAAACCATACTCAATCAAGGAATGGATCACAATCCAACCACAACGATGAATAACACAAGTTATCATCAATGATAGGAAGGTACAAACAACACACGCTAGCATTTAAACACCGAACTAGCATGCTCATCAAACGGGTAAACCGAAAGTAGTTCCGAAGAACACACAAGACTCATCACGGTTCAACGAAACACAATGTTGAACACTTAGCACGATTCAAGACACCAAAACCTACATGGATTCCTACCATATAGTTCTAGACATACGAAACATGAAGAAGACGCTCAAATACTTCCACAAAAGAACATCGGGAAGTCAAAAGACCAAATATCGAGTCAAAAGAATCACGGGGAACAAATCCGCGCCAAACCACACCATGTACCCCGAGGGTGGGCCCACGGGTGGACCCCCACCTGTGGTTCCGCCCGCGGGTACACACCCACCAAACCACGTTCCCCGTGGGTGGGGCGGCGGGTAGGCCACTGCCCGCCGTTCTGCCCGCGGGTACACCAACTGTACAAAATAATCCCTTCGGGGATTTTCAACACCAAGCTCAAATTCAAGTCCAAAACATGCCAAATCTCACCAAATACAACAAAATGAGTTGAATCAAAGGAATAGTCAAGCAATGGCATACATGAACCCTAATAACAAGCTCTAGATATGCATTTTCACAAGGCAATGCATAAACACTCACATTTCATAGCAAAATCACATGTAGAATCCAAGAATCATCAAATAGGTAAGCAAAGTAGATTTTTTAGAGCATGGGTTACCTCTTGAAGACTTATCCTTCACTTACAACACTCCACAAGGCTCCCAACAAGGTTCCCTTTCCACACCCACTTCAAGAACACACCAAAACAACATAAAGATTTCACCTTTATAAAAAGATACCTTAGGAAACACTAAAAACACAAGAGGAGCTTAGATCTTACCCTCCTAGATTCTCAAAAGTATGAAAGGTAGAATCTTGAAGGCAAACTTGAAAGATCTTGGTAGCCCTAGGTGTGACTTGGAAAGAAAGCTAACTAGTTTTTAGAGAGAAGAGAGAGAGAGCTTATGATTTTTCTCTTGGAGAGTGTTTGAAGAAATGAAATGTGTCTTCCTAGGTTAGCTTGAAAGACTATTGCCAAGGAAATGTCTTATTTACCCTTACTAAGATGAAATGTGTAAGGGAACAAGGGAACTACTCACAAAGCTTTAGGTACAACTTTTGACTTTGGGTTGACTAGTCAATTACTAGTCCCCGACTATTGAATTTTCAGGAATTTAAGGAATTAAATTACCTATTGAATTAGGATTAATTACTTAATTAATCCCTTAATCGAATTTGGATTACGGGGTGTCACATGTGATGTTTGCAGAGTGGGAGAAATTATTGAAACATTCTTAATTATTTCTGCAGCAGAGTTTTGTGTACCTATCGCTGCCATAACCTCTCTAAACTCTGCAATGCTCGAGGTCATTTTCTTCAAAGCCTCCATGGCCGTTTAAACCAATTATGGTTGCACTGCTGCTTTTGCTGGGGGCTTCTCTAGTTGTGTTTTCTTGGAAATGACTTTCCCTTTTTCCAAATCCCCCTAATTTTCTCTCCACTCCAAGTCTGGTTCTTACTTCCTCGGCGATCCAAGCAGTGATGGTGGGAAAATTTTTTCCACAACTTGAGCTCTTATTTGGACCCTGTCTAGGTATGCAAGCTTTAAGAAAAACACACACACACACACACACACACACACACACACACGCACACACACACACACACACACATATATATATATATATATATATATATAAGTATCATTTTTTAGAATGCAATGTACAAAATTTTATAATGTACAGAATCTTATACTAAAAAACACAGAATCTCAAATCAGAAAACACATAATCTTAATCATAGGAAGATCTGTTATGTATGCTGAGGAAAGTTTTAATGTACATAATCTTATATTAGAATACACAAACTATCTACATAATATACATAAACATAAGTGTAAGTAATATGTAACCCTAGATTAACTAACCAGACACAAAGATAATGTACAGGAGATGTATATGCATAATGTACAGAATCTTATATTATGAAACATAGAATATCAAACCAGAAAACACAGAATCCTAACAATAAGGAACATCTGTTATGTATGCTGATGTATATACCAAACAAAAATGTTAATGTATATAATCTTATATTAGAATATACATAAACTTCATGCCATCAAGAAAGTGGGCAGGTCCAACAAATGATGATTCTCTCTTGGTCCTCCATTGCTCAGCAGTGTCGTGTAACGACACCAGTTGAGATCCTTGATTTTAGTCTGATAGGAATATTTTTGTAAGTTTTGATGAGCCAAATGTACATTAGATCCCCTTAGTTTTTAGGCCTTTTAGTACAAGCATCATAAATCAGAATATTGAGTCAAAAGGAATCTACCAGAGGAAGAACAAAATTAATTTTGGTCCTATGAGTATTCATCCGAGAAAGAAGCATAAAGGAATGGCGTTGCAAGAAATGACTAGATGAGCCTAACGGTGAAATGGTAGAAGTCCTTACTCAAAATGATCACACTCGAGATTGATTCCCCCCCAAGGACTTATTTTCTACAAGTCAAGTTTTCGGACAAGCACAATTTTCTGAAAAGGAGCACGATGTGTCCAAAGGAGCACAATGTGACCAAATCAGAAAAGTACAATGTTCAAGTCAAACAAGCAAGAAGTGTCCAAGTCAAAGGCGCACAATGTGGCAAAGAAGCAAAGATGTTCAGAAAATGAATAAATTCGAAGGAATTTATTTTGGATCAGCACACATGCCACAAGAATCCAAAATTGCCTGAAGATATTTGATCAGAACGGAAAAATATTTATGAAGACATGAATATAAAAACTTATCCTAGAAATAAATTCTATCAGATGAATTTATTTCAAAGATTCGTTGGATATTCCAATTGACAACAAAAATAATATTTTAAGAAACAACTTGAAAATCAAGTTGAGATAAAATATTATTTTGTCAGGCAAGTTGACAAATCAAATCAAAATTGAAGATCTACTATTGTCAACAATATCAGGCTATGAAGATTCAAATTTCAAATATCAAATTATCCCACTCCAACGGATATATTTGATTGCCTATAAAAGGCCATGAAGACTTGAAGACAAAGAGAAAGAGGTGAATACAAAAAATACGAACAAGTGAATACACACGAGATAAGAAGTGCAAGTGCTCAAATATTCTTAGAGACTTTGTCTGAATAGTCTCAAAACTAGTTGGAGAGAGATACAATTATCTTTGTATTTGTAATTGTTAGAAGAGTATAGCTGTGTGCAAAATACTCTAGTGAGTGTAGCTGTGTGCAAAACACTCGTAGTTGCTAAGTGTAGCTGTGTGCAAGACACTTAGTTGGCGTTGAGTATAGCTGTGTGCGAAATACTCGGAGTTGAGTGTAGCTGTGTGCGAGACACTCGGAGTTGGGTGTAGCTGTGTGCAAGACATCCGGAAGAAGTGCTTGTGTAGCGCTTATTCACTATTGTAACTGTGTGTGGAAAATAGTGAATTACTCCTAGAAGTGAATGGAGTAAAGTGGACTAGGAAGATTACGCCACTTCCGAACCACTATAAATTGCCTCTCTCATTTACATACCGCACTTACATAATTTTCTCTATTTATCTATCTTATCCGACTAACCTGTTTACTATTCACAGTTAATCTTAATAGTTCGGGTTTAGTGTGTTTTTACGTATGCATGTGGCTCAAACTTCTCGAGCTTAAATAGTGAATTATTCTAAGCTAGTTTGACGTGTTGCATGTAACGTTCGTTACACGATCGACTTGACATGATATTTATTTACAATCTTGAATATTATTGTTATATATTGAGTGCACCATCTCCTTTATATATTCACGATATCTCTGTCACTTTACATCTCATCTGTACCCATCTTACATGCACATTTAAATTATTGGTTGGGCATAACTCTTTACATACTATTATTCCGCTGTGCAGTTTTAAACTTACTCTATTTACTTGTTACTTAGAGTTGAAGTTACCAAAGAGTTATTTATTTTGAAAAAGCTTGAAAGTCTATTCACCCCCCCCCCCTCTAGACTTTCACCACCCTATCGGTAGTGCTGTCAATACGGGCTGGCGGGGCGGGCCAAAGCCCGGCGGGCCGCGGGCCTAAATGGGGCGGGCTAAAAAAGCCCGCTCCTAAACGGTCCTAGGTTTGACAGGCCCGGACCGCCCTGCCAATGGCCCGCGGGCTAGGCGGGCCGCCTCCCAAAACCCTTTTTTTTTTTTTTAAAAAAATTGTTCATCAAACATCAAACTAATTAAAATAAATTGATACATAAGTCATAACTCACATGAAACATAATAATCAAACATAAAGTTCAAAGTTCATAGTTTATCAAACATCAAACTAGTCACAACTACAAAGTCCAAAAATATTACACATAAAAATAATTTTAAAGTGCATATTTTATATAAAAATGTTTTATATAAAATAAAATAAAATAATGGCGGGTAGCCCGCGGGCCCGGCGGGGTGGGCTTGGCGGGCCGCGGGCATAAGCGGGGCGGGCCAAAAAAGCCCGCTCCTAAACGGTCCTCTATTTTCAAAACCCGCCCCCTACCTAAGTAAGGGCGGGGCGGGCCGGCCCGGCGGGCTAAGCCCGTTTTGACGGCTCTACCTATCGGGACCAACAATTGGTATCAGAGCGGTTGTCTATTTGAGTCAATTTTGACTGCTAAACAGATCTCGAAAAATCAAGATGATGAAAAGAGATATGGCTCTTGCCCAAAACTTATTGTTTTCCTTAGAAAAATTTGATGATTGGAAAATTCGCATGCAGGTACATCTATCCGCATTACATGATGAAATGTGGGAAGTGGTTACAAGTGGTCCTATTGAGATTTTACAAGTCAACACCTCATCCGTACAAACAAGTGACACTCCACAATACATTCCAAAACCGAAAGCGGAATGGTCTCGTGATGATAGAACAAGAAATAACTTGGACAATATTGCCAAGGATATTTTGTTTAAATCTATCGATGACACGATATTTCCAAAAGTTTGAAAGTGTCAATCAGCGAAGGAAGTTTGGGAAACACTCATTCAAATTGGTGAAGGAGACGAGCAAGAAAAGGATAATAAGCTCACCATAGCATTAAAGAAATTTGAGGATTTCAAAATGCTAAACGGCGAGAATATTACCGACATGGAAACAAGATTTGCCAAAATCTTAGGAGAGATTAATAATCTTGGAAAAGATATTAATCAAAAAGAAATCTCACTCAAAATTCAATGTGGTCTACCATCTACATGGGATATGAAGGTCACGGCCATGAGAGATCATAGGGATCTAAAAACCCTATAAACCGATAATCTCTTTAGTGATCTAAAAGCTTATGAATTTGAGATGAAATCAAGATTAGAGGAAGATCATGAAGAAAAGAACAATGCGCTTGTAGCTGAGCAACCATCAACTTCAAGGTCAGTACAAAATGTTGAATTATTGCCTAATGATCAATTTGCTCTCTTTGTCAAGAAATTTAGAAAATTCATGAAGAGAAGCAACCACAAGAAAAATCCACAAGGGAAATCATGGAATGCAACAAAGAATTCAAAGAAAGAAATAGTTGAGGAAGACTCGAATTTGTGCTACAACTGTAGAAAGCTTGGACACTTTGCAGCTAGTTGTCCACACCCCAAGGTAAGTAAAAGTCAATATACAAATATTTCTAATTCTCAACAGGAAGAATTCAAGACCAAAGATAAAAGGTTCACAAAGGAGAGAAGAAAAGCACTTATTAGTGACCCACTTGAGATAAGTGAGTCAGAAGAATCTTCAAGTGATGAAAGTGACACCTCAAAGGATGAAAATGCAATGTTTTGCATGAGCATCTCCAACAACACACCCTACGAGGACATGTGTCTTATGGAAAATGGAAATGAAGAAAATGAGGAAGTTTGGTACTTCGATAGTGGATGCTCTAGACACATGACTGGAAATAAATCTAGTATTGTGAATCTTAAAAATATCGAAGGACCAAAAGTCGTATTCGGTGGAAATGAACAATACGGCATAACAAAAGGAATTGGTACAATATTTCGAAATGGTTTGAAAATCGAAGATGTATCCTTTGTTGAAGGTCTAAAATTCAACTTGTTAAGTACAAGTCAATTTTGCGACAAAGGATATCTAGTAGAGTTCTTCAAAGACAAATTCCAAGTGAAGAATAACTCCTCGGGAGAAGTTGTGCTCGAAGGAATAAGGAAGAAAAATATGTATGTTGTGGATTGGAACACAACGAAAGAATCAGTGTGCCTATTAGCAAACAACTCACACGCAACAAGTTGGGAATGGCATAAGAAGTTGAATCATCTAAACTTCAAGACTATCAACCAGCTAGCAAGAAACAAACTCGTTGAAGGTCTACCCGACATTGTCTACAAGAAAGATCAAATATGTGATGCTTGCCAAAGAGGAAAGCAAGTCAAGTCATCTTTCAAATCTAAAGCTCAAGAATCTACAACAAGACCGCTAAGTCTACTACACATGGATCTATTCAGTCCAGTAGACCCAGTAAGTCTAAGTGGTAAGAAATATACACTAGTTGTTGTTGATGATTTTTCCAGGTACACATGGACGATATTTCTCAAGAAGAAAAATGAAGTGGAGTAAAAGTTGCCAGAATTACTCAAGCTACTACAAAACGAGAAAGACTTGAAAATTGCAAAAATCCGAACTGATCGTGGAACTGAGTTCGTAAATCAAGTAATTGAAGCCTACTGCAATTCTCAAGGAATTCTACATCAATTATCTGCCGCACGTATACCTCAACAAAACGGTGTAGCCGAAAGAAGAAATAGAACGCTAAAAGAAGCCGCACGAGTGATGATTACGTCAGCCGAGCTACCTAAAAGATATTGGGCTGAAGCAATCAACACCGCTTGCTATACGCAAAATCAAAGCTTGATACACAAGTCTTACAATAAGACTCCGTACGAATTATGGAAAGGGAGAAAACCTAAACTTAATTATTTCCATACTTTTGGCATCAAATGTTTTATTCTTAATAATGGTAAAACATATCTAAAGACTTTTGATGAGCGTGCAGATGAAGGAATATTCATCTACCAGCAAAGCATTCAGAGTATTGAACAAGAAATCAATGGTGGTAGAAGAATCAATTCATGTTACATTTGATGAAGCTCATAAGAAGGAAACCCAGAGCAACAAAAATGATCAGGGAAGTTGTCAAGTTGAAAAATCATTTAATGATACTGACATATCTTTTAAAGATCAAATTGTACAGGGTATGGAGCAATTGGACATTGATTGCAATAGTGAAGGACACGTGGAAGCAAATGAAGATGCCCACGTGGAAAATCAAAATTCTCAAGTTGAAACACAAGTTGGAGATCAATCTGATGAGCAAAATATGTCTACCTCCAACTTACCTATTGAGCAAGGGAACGTGGAAAGCCCATGCAACCTACAACCTGACTTGAGATGGCTGAAAAATCACCCTCCAGAGCTAGTGATTGGAGATCCACGAGAAGGAGTAAAAACAAGGTCCTCAAATATACATACTTCATTTTCTTGTTTTCTTTCTCAGGTGGAGCCCACAAGCATTGAAGAAGCTCTAAGTGATCCAGATTGGATTAATGCAATGCAAGAAGAGCTTGATCAATTTAAAAGAAGTGACGTATGGGAATTAGTTCCAAGACCAGAGAATTACAATGTAATTGGAACAAAATGGGTCTTTCGGAACAAGGCAAATGAGGATGGAATCGTCATTCGAAATAAAGCACGATTAGTGGCAAAAGGATATTCACAAGAAGAAGGCATAGACTTCGACGAAACGTTTGCACCCGTTGCAAGACTAGAAGCCATCAGAATATTTCTAGCTTATGCCCCGTACAAAAATTTCACTGTCTATCAAATGGACGTGAAGAGTGCATTTGTAAATGGCTTACTTGAAGAAGAAGTCTACGTTGAGCAACCACCCAGTTTCGAGGTAAAAGGTGATATTAATAAGGTCTACAGATTAAAGAAGGCGTTATATGGGTTAAAACAAGCACCAAGAGCTTGGTATGACACCCTATCAACGTTCCTAATTAACTGTGGTTTCACAAAAGGCCTTGTTGATAAAACCTTGTTTAGAATTCAAGAAAATGATCACATTTTATTGGTACAAATTTATGTTGATGATATTATCTTTGGTAGTACTAATAAAACTTTATGTGAGAAATTTTCCAAGCTAATGCAGAACAAGTTCGAGATGAGCATGATGGGAGAGTTGAACTACTTTCTTGGATTACAAGTAAAGCAACTCAACGAAGGAGTATATTCTAGGTTCCAGTCAAAGCCAAAAGAAAGTCATTTTCTAACTACCAAGAAAATCATCCAATACCTAAAAGGAACAGTCAATGTGGGATTATGGTATCCCAAAGAAGGTAATTTTACACTAACTGGTTTCTCAGATGCAGCTTTTGCAGGATGTAAAATCGATCGAAAAAGTACCTCAGGGACATGCCAGTTCTTAGGGGAAGATTGGTATCATGGTTTAGCAAAAAGCAAAACTCCATAGCAACAAGCACAACCGAAGCTGAATATATAGCTGCTGGGAGTTATTGTGCGCAAATTCATTGGATGAAACAACAACTGAAAGATTATGGCGTGAATTGTGAAAATGTCAACATATTGTGTGACAATACAAGTGCCATAGCCATAACACGCAATCCCGTGTTACATTCAAGAACAAAACACATTGATGTGAGACATCATTTTATTCTGGATCATGTCGAAAAGAAGGAATTGTCAATTGAATACATCCCGACAGAGAATCAATTAGCTGATATTCTCACAAAGCCTCTGTGTGAATCAAGATTCTCAAAATTAAGACACGAGACGGGCATGATTGAATTGAGCTAAGTTTCTAAACTCTATTTAAATTAAAAGCTCAATTTTCATCTGAAAAATTCGTTACTTTATCTGATTTAATTAGTTTCGTGCCTATGTGTCTCTCATGCAAAAATGTCACATCTTAACATTTAAGTCTACCTATCTCAATTAAATATTGAAAAAGCATATATTGCATGCATGTCTCTCTAACCGTGTATCTATTTATTTATATATGCACAAATAAAAATTCATTTAGATTTACAAAATCTTACCATTTAAGAGTTGACAAGATGGTATGATGATGAGTTTATCTTAAATGAGAACATCTTTTTATGGTAGTTGTTCATAATAAATGGTCTAAAAAGAATCAATTTCTTTTTCTTTCTTCCAACTACATAAAACGTGTATATATATACATGCACATATTATTTTCGGAACAGATTTAGTGCTCTATGAATTTTATTTCAGGTAAAATCAGTTCGAGCATCTAAATTTTTGGCGCCACATCAGCAGACAAATTGGATGGAGAATATATAACCTAAACTAACTATCAGTTAGGTCAAAGGTTGGAAATCATTGGAATATCAAAAATACCCCTCAACTATTAAAAGTCAAAATTCAATTGTGAGGATATTTTTGTAGAGGCACCTCCTTTTTCACCCAACCGATCGAAAATCCACCATTCCACTCAAAACTCTCCAAAACCTTTCCACCTTCCATAGCCGAAACCTCTCAAGCTTCATCTCTCTCAATCTCAATCCAAAAATACCAAACACATTATGGCTGCCATTGGAGATTCAAGCTCTCAACCGAATGAAGAACATTCTACACAACCCAATCTTGCCAAGCTAGCAGTTGAAATCAAGGCCGGAGGAAGTTTTGACCCCCACGGATTTCTCAAAGAGGCCAAGAACTCCGAATTAGCACAAAGCAATCTTATGAGGTTATGTTCTTATCCATACTCAGGATTTTATGATGAAGATGTAGCGGATTTTTATGTGAATGCCAAAGTTGTTGGATAGACCATTAAGTCCACCGTAAATGGAACTCTCATCACCATTGATGAACAAGAGTTACACTCAACTTTTGGACTTCCTATATCTAGTCCAGAACAACCACTGTTGGACTTAGATATACACACATATGATCACACGGAAGTTTGGACAGACATTCGAAATGAGAATGCTTCCCTCGAACCAAACCTTTCCGGTCAAAAATCTGATTTGAAGTTAGAGTATGAAATGCTAGTCAAAGTCATCTACAAATGTGTATTATGCAAACTGAATAGTATGGAGGATATATCACCTGTGAGAATTGGATATTTGCATGCCGTGATGAATGATGTTAGGGGTGACTGGATTAAGCTTATTTTGAGCCGGATTGCACATTTTGTGAAACATGCAAAGATTAGGAATGGCAAGTTCAACCCCATTCTAGGGTTCGGTTTACTTATTGGAGAAATTATAAAAAGAAAAGGATTGCCAATGAGGTCTAGAAAGCCATTTGGAAACAACCGGATTTTGTTTAAAGATCTCGAAGTGTCAACCGAGTTGAATTCCAAAAGAAAGAGGAAACCAAGAGGTATTCCTGCTAGGAAAAGGCCAGTAGCAGAAATTCTTGGTTTAGCTTCTCAACCCTCAATCCAACCCCATGAAAATCCAATCTCTAGTCACGAACCAAACTCAAGCCAAAATCCTACCACAAGTCAAAATCCCACCATGAGTCACAATCCCACATCAAGCCCTAATCCCAACACAAGCCAAAATATCTTGAACCCTTTTTCCCGAATAGCCGAAATGGAGACAATGATGAATGAGGAAATATATCAAGTTGATGGACTTGATTTGATATTGGTGAATGAATATCATAGAGTTCTCAATTGGAGAAATTGGAGACTTGGAACTTATCAAGAGTTGATGACAAGAGGACCGAGTATGAAGGAGGAAGACGTATTTTCTTTGAATTGGATTGGCAGTTTAGATGTTGGCCATGCAACATTGATTTTTACCGTAAATGGAGCATTTGTGAGAAAATTAGAAGCCAAGTTGGCCGAGACTTTTCCTGACAACACAGTCCAAGGAAACATGCCAACAGAAGATGATTTTTTAGTTGACATTGATGAGTTTGTTCAAAGAAACGGAGAAGAAGAAAATGTCACACATGGTGTACATTTGATGGACAGTGGTCTATATGATGTTAGTGTGTTGAATCAAACAGAAATTATCCAAGAACATCATGCCATGCAAGTCAGCCACCATACGGAGGAAATTCAATCCATTCATGCAGAAAGTATGCAAGGTGACACACATGTGTTACACACGCCAGAAAGAGAAGGGAATTTACTAGAAAATCAAGCACAATCTCACATGCTTGGAGATAATTCTGCTCAAGAAGGAGCAAGGTGTATTCCCGCAACCCAAGAAGAGCAAAACCTTGATGGCACAACCTCAAATGAAAGACTGAAAAATCTGGAAAATGTTGTACTAAGCCTTGTTGACCGAATGGAGAGTATGATTCAAGGTATCTACACTCATGTGGATAATTTTGTCAATACTCAAGGAGGAAAATTCGAAACATCATTTGATGAAAACCGAAGGAGTCAACAACACTTGATTGACACACATCAAGCACTTGAGAGACAAGTTGGTGGATTGAATACAAATGTCAAAGGGCAACTCAATGAGTTCTACATCCAACTATCTCAAATCCTCAAAAATGCTGGAAAAGCAAATGAAGCAATTGCCGTGAATCAAAGTCAAGGGATTCTCAATGTGGTTCATCAACATGAAAAGCAGATTAGTGATGTTCACACAGATCTCATCTCCATCAATACCAAAGTGGGCTGCCTTCGAGGTTCATATGAAAACATATCCGAATCTGTTTCATCTCTTTGTGAGTCAGTTTACACACTCATTGATTACGCCAAAAAGGGGGAAGAGAGATTTAGTCATTTGGAAGGCATGCTTGAAATGATTATGACTGCCATGGCTACCAGAAATGTTGGTACAAGCAGTAGTAGAGGAGGAGGAGGCAGATCTGCTGGCAGAAATATTGCTAGAAGAGGAGAATTGGAATATTGGTTCGGTGGTGGTGAGGCTGGTAGTCCAGGAGGATCAAGCAGTGCAAATACAACTAACCGTTCATTTCTTGAAATTGTGTGTGCATGTGGAAATCCAGAACAAATCAACTGGTACAACAAAGCAGCTCTCTATTTGGAATCCACACCAAGAGATGGTAGAGTTGAAATGCCAAAATTGGCAACCTTGAATGACCTACCAAAGGGAATGAAGAAGAGTGGTCCAAGTGACCAAAACTTGTGGGTTTCGAATGAGAACTTCAGGAGGATCAAAAGCTATGTTAGAGCTTTAATGATCATGGTTCTTAAAGACTATATCAAAGTCAATGATGCCGAGCTTCAAGGAGGAAGGAGTCTAGAAGAGTGCATCATATGGTATGAAGAAGGAATACTGCCCGGCGACAACATTATTGAAGCATTCAACTATTATGTGATTGGGCAGGTATGCAACAATTATGCCATTAGTGACAATTTCATTGAAGTTCAAAATCATATAAATCATGTGCTTGAAGAAAGGAGAAACAGAATCATCAAGTGATTTGTATGATTGTCACATTTTTTTTGTATGGTCTACGAACTTGAACTCATGATCATGGAACAATTTGAAATGGTTCGAATTATCTGTTTATGATGCTATTAAGTTTTCCTTTTTATATTGTTATTTTATTTGTCTTGAAAGGTAACAATTTTTAGCTTAGATTGTATCAACTCGCCTAATATGGAAAATTGCAAAAATTCGTTATTATTAAAATCCAAAAATGCGAATAGGAACTTAGTTGCTAAAAATATCTTTCCTAGAGTCAAAATCAATTGTTAAACTCGTCTTGGCTATGTCAATAATTAATAAAATCTTTTGAAAAATAATTGTTTTTAAAAGACAAGCCAAATGACTGAGTATAGGTTTTGGCGTCATCAAAAAGGGGGAAAATTGATAGGAATATTTTTGTAAGTTTTGATGAGCCAAATGTACTTTAGATCCCCTTAGTTTTTAGGCCTTTTAGTACACGCATCATAAATCAGAATATCGAGTCAAAAGGAATCTACCATAGGAAGAACAAATTAATTTGGGAAATTAATTTTGGTCCTACGAGTATTCATTCGACAAAGAAGCATAAAGGAATGGCGTTGCAAGAAATGACCGGATGAGCCTAATGGCGAAATGGTGGAAGTCTTTACTCAAAACGATCACACCTGAGATTAATTCCCCCCCAAGGACTTATTTTTAACAAGTCAAGTTTTCGGACGAGCACAATGTTCCAAGGAGCACAATGTTCTGAAAAGGAGCACAATGTGAACAAGCACGATGTGTCCAAAGGGTCACAATGTGACCAAATCAGAAAAGCACAATGTTCAAGTCAAACAAGCAAGAAGTGTCCAAGTCAAAGGAGCACAATATGGCAAAGAAGCAAGATGTTCAGAAAATGAATAAATTCGAAGGAATTTATTTTAGATCAACCCACATGCCACAAGAATCCACAATTGCCTGAAGATATTTGATCAAAACGGAAAAATATTTATGAAGACATGAATATAAAAACTTATCCTAGAAATAAATTCTATCAGATGAATTTATTTCAAAGATTCGTTGGATATTCAAATTGACAACAAAAATAATATTTTAAGAAACAACTTGAAAATCAAGTTGAGATAAAATATTATTTTGTCAGGTAAGTTGACAAATCAAATCAAAATTGAAGATCTACTATTGTCAACAATATCAGGCTATGAAGATTCAAATTTCAAATATCAAATTATCCCACTCCAACGGATATATTTGATTGCTTATAAAAAGCCATGAAGACTTGAAAACAAAGAGAAAGAGGTGAATACAAAAAATACGAACAAGTGAATACACACGAGATAAGAAGTGCAAGTGCTCAAATATTCTTAGAGACTTTGTCTGAATAGTCTCAAAACTAGTTGGAGAGAGATACAATTACCTTTGTATTTGTAATTGTTAGAAGAGTATAGCTGTGTGCAAAATACTCTAGTGAGTGTAGCTGTGTGCAAAACACTCGTAGTTGTTAAATATAGCTGTGTGCAAGACACTTAGTTGGCGTTGAGTATAGCTGTGTGCTAAATACTCGGAGTTGAGTGTAGCTGTGTGCGAGACACTCGGAGTTGGGTGTAGCTGTGTGCAAGACATCCGGAAGAAGTGCTTGTGTAGCGCTTATTCACTATTGTAACTGTGTGTGGAAAATAGTGAATTACTCCTAGAAGTGAATGGAGTAAAGTGGACTAGGAAGATTACGCCACTTCCGAACCACTATAAATTGCCTCTCTCATTTACATACCGCACTTACATAATTTGCTCTATTTATCTATCTTATCCGACTAACCCGTTTACTATTCACAGTTAATCTTAATTGTTCGGGTTTAGTGTGTTTTTACGTATGCATGTGGCTCAAACTTCTCGAGCTTAAATAGTGAATTATTCTAAGCTAGTTTGACGTGTTGCATGTAACGTTCGTTACACGATCGACGTGACACGATATTTATTTACAATCTTGAATATTATTGTTATATATTGAGTGCACCATCTCCTTTATATATTCAAGATATCTCTGTCACTTTACATCTCATCTGTACCCATCTTACATGCGCATTTAAATTATTGGTTGGGCATAACTCTTTACATACTATTATTCCGCTGTGCAGTTTTAAACATACTCTATTTACTTGTTACTTAGAGTTGAAGTTACCAAAGAGTTATTTATTTTGAAAAAGCTTGAAAGTCTATTTACCCCTCCCCCCCTCTAGACTTTCACCACCCTATCGGGACCAACATAGTCACGTCAACCAGTGAATAGAGGATCTTATAGTGGCTGCGTGTGTTCTGGAATCCCTTAAGTAGTGTGGTGGCAGGGTTGTCGAAGCCCTACAAATTTAATACTGGCACACTCCACTAGTTTGTAGTAGTGGCAAAACCAGGTCGAATCCCAAGAGACCTAATGAGTTTCATTTCTTAAATTAAAATAAAATGACTCAAAGTAGGGAAAATTGGGGGATTTGAGAAGAATAAATAAAATAGACAATAATTAATAACGAGTTCAGATATGTTGAATTATGATTCAAGGAAAAATGAATGTTAATGATGTGACTTAGATCATTGGTTCTTACAAATAAAGCTTAGACTCTAGTACTTACCAAAAACTACTTAGGATAGCCATAGCTAGCCTTTGATCTCCCTAAATTAATTGATTCAAATTAAGCATTCAAATCAACAATTGTTACTGAATAAACTGGGGATAATAGCGTTCCATATTCACCCAATAACCTCATTACACTTAATGGAAAACAACTAAGCCTAAATCACAGATTGAGATAGCTACAATCTGTAACTTAGTCTTCCTGTCCTTTATAAGCTATTGGGTCTAATTGTTTATGACAATTACGGATCATAAATTCATAGATAGTAGTAGGAAAATTAATAACAAACTAAGTTGTCAATTTAATTATTATAAACATTCCCTGAGAATTTTAACTTCAAAAGAACAGGAAATACAAGAATCCAACAATTCAATTAAAATAAAACCTCCCTAAAATCACAACTAGAACTTCAATCCCTTAAATCAAAATTGAGATAATTAGCCAGACATAGAGCAAACTATTCTAAAATACTAAAAATATGAAAGGAACAATCTGGTTCAAAATACATCAAAATAGCCCTCATTTTATAGGGTTTCAAATCAACAATCTTCCCTAAAATTCAGGCTCTTACCGCATCAATAGCTAATTCCTTCAACAAATTCATCTTCAAATTCAATAGATTGCTAATTTTCTCCAAAAATCGCGCTGAAACCAGTCGAAGTTATCGTCCCTGCGCCTTCTCCGTCTCGCTTCGTTGTTGCCTACGTGCATGAAACATAGCGGGAAACAATTTGACTTAACTTAAGTTAATTACCTAATGGGACTCACTCAACTTATTTAATTATGTTACTAACTAATAAGCTTAATTATACTTAAATTTTATTAACTAACTCATCTAATCCTAATATAACAAAATATACTAAATTGATAAAATATAAAATATAAATAATAAAATTAACCTATAAAATATGTTCATCATGTGGTGACAACAAATATAACGAAATTCCTTTTAAACATGGCTCGATGATCACCCCTTTCGACTATTTTGTTCAATATTTCACTGGTTGAGGGTGTTTTCTTTCTTATTCCCCAATGCTTTCTCCCAACATAAAGTGTCTTATTGTACTCAGTAGTCGCATTTGCAGCACTACCCTCAATAACAGGAATATCCCTTCGAGGCAGACCAAGTGTGGATTGGACATCCTCCTCCCCTAGAAAGAGCTCTTCCTCTTCGAGATGGATTGAGCATCTACCAATATCAATTCTCTCTAGGAGGTACGTTACATGTTGATATCTTTGTGTCAAGCAATGCTCTAAATCCTATTTCTCTAACAGCCTCATGCTGTTTTGGGCTAAAACTGTTGACTATGCTGTAGATTTGCTTAGGTGTTGTCCTAACACCCAAGAACTTTACATGTTTTGGTACATTGTCCTATGGTTCTTTCCTTTTCCTTGATCGTCTTTGTGCTTTTCTAGGCTGATCAGGCTGAGCATTATGTGTTGATTTGGCTCTTTTTTTCAGCCCTTTGGATCTTATCATTCCTTGCCTTGGTTCTGTTTTCGTTATTCTCTGGCTCAGAATCAACATCGAGGGCCACTAACGTAGATGTAGCATTTCTCTTTCTCCTGTATTGTTGCTGCATTTCTAGTACTGTAGGATCAATATCTGTGGAGCTTGTCATTGCTGTAATAATGTTAGGAACAATCAAGTAGACCACTTAGATACAACACTAAATTTATAATGTACAGAATCTTATACTAGAAAATGCAGAATCTCAACCTAGAAAACACATAATGCTAAGAATAAAGAACATATGTTATGTATGCTGAGGTATATACCAACTCAAAGTCTTAATGTACATAATCTTATATCAGAATATACATAAACTATCAACATAATCCACATAAACAAATAGTCTAAGTAATATCTAACCCTAGTTTAACCACTCAGACACAAAGATAATGTACGGGAGATGTATATGCATAATGTACAGAATCTTATGCTATGAAACTCATAATCACAAACCAGGAAACACATAATCCTAAGCATAAAAGAACATCTGTCATTTATGTTGAGGAAAGTCTTAATGTACATAATCTTATATCATAATACACATAAACTGTCAACATAATACACATAAACATAAGTTTAAAGTAATATGTAACCCTGGATTAACCACTCAGGCACATTCATAATGTACAGGAGAAGTATATGCATAATGTATAGAATCTTATGCTAGAAAACACAGAATCTCAACCCAAAATACACAGAATCCTAACCATTAAGAACATCTGTTATGTATGTTAAGGAAAGTCTTAATGTACATAATCTTATATCAGAATACACATGAACTATCAACATAATCCACATAAATGTATAGTCTAAGTAATATCTAACCCTAGATTAACCACTCAGGCTCACAGGTAATGTACAGGAAATGTATATGCATAATGTATAGAATCTTATAATAGAATACACAGAATCTCAACCTAGAAAACACATAACCCTAAGCATAAGGAACGTCTATAATGTATGTTGAGGTTAACGACTCAGGCACAGATTAATGTACAAAATCTTATATTATAATACACAAAATGTTTGAAGGTTCACCTTTGCGTGTATGTATATTTGCTGCGAAAGAGGATGGGTGTGTATGCTTGTTTTTCTGCACACGATCGTTGCTGCGAAGAATATTGCTGCTTTTCGCGGAGAATGTTGCTGCGTTTTTTGCTTTTGAGTGCTCGAAATGGGAGTGATGTTTGGAAGAAACTATGTCGTCGATATATATTTAATTTTTGTTTTTGTTTTTGTTTTTAAAACGTAACGGGGATTGGACGGATGGAGCGGTGTCTGTCCCATCAACCCCCGTTAGTAATGAGTGAATAAAACACGGTCGTTTTGTGCTAGGATGCACATTGCTATGTGCGCCCTGGTGCATGGTATAACGATTGACTGTATGGACCATGATCTATATAATAATGTTTGTATATGTATAGATTGGGCCAGATTTAGTAGATAGGATTGAATTCTTATATTATATTTTAAAGTAAAAGACATTTTTGGTCCTAGACTTATAGTGGCACGGACAATTTTAGTCCTCCATAAAAAAATCAGACAATTTATGGACACACTTATTGTGACGAGGACAATTTTGATTCTCCGTCACTCTTTTCGTTGGATGCCCCGTTAGGGTGGGGGTATTTGCATCTTTTCATCCTACCTCCTATTTAGAATCCAACTTCTCCAGCTTCCCTTCTTCCCCCGTTTGCTTCCATCACCTCCTGTCACTAGTATGGTAGCAATGGAGTCACGCAATCCGCTTTTGATTTCCTGAAATGCTTCCTTGGAATCTCGTTTGCAGCAACACAACACAGATGGCATACACGACGTAGATGGAGAAAAAACCCATTGCAACCCCAACACTGACCTCGCCAAGAATCAGAATCATAAGCAGAGACAAAATCACAAAAATGAAGAAACAAACATCCCTTAAGAAGCATTTCTTGTCGATTTGAACACCTTGCTTAGTAACACACAAAGCCACATGCCAACAACAACACAAGTCACAAACACGGCTTAGAGTAGGGGGCAACCTCAACAAATTCGAGAACTTTTCAAGACAACAACAGAAGTAATCTACATCAGTATTGCCCAACAAGTAGAACAAAGAAACCAACCACACTGCTAATACCACATACCCCACACCACTATACCCGCTCTAATCTTCAGAGCTACAAAGGGGAAGAAATCGTGAGCAATTTTAGATGAAGTTGAACCCATATTTGATCTGCTAGCTAATTTAAAACCCATATTCTTTTAGGCCCTTATCCGTTGTGTCCTAAGCTGGAATTCGATGTGTTTTACTAGGGCGTCGGCTAGCTTGAAGTTTTCTTGCTGGACGGCCTCGGCGCAAGCCATCAGCGCATGGACAAGCCTAAAGCCGGCTTCTTGAGAACCGACCAGCATCACCGATCGAGGAGTCTCTGTAGCCACCGCTCCTCTAGCGATTCTCCACCGCTAAAATCAGATCCGGCTGAGGATTTCTGTCTTTTATAAGACTCCAAAGACGATGATTCTTTCCCCTTAGTGTTATTACCGAAAATAGCGCTGCCTGGAATCACCCTCAAATCATCATAGTAAATCCTCCTATTGCCATTTCCGTTGTGCTTATTGCTGGAAAAGCTGATAATGTAGGAAGATTCGCCAGTGAGCATCATCTCATCACCGACGACGGCGCTGCAAGAAGACTGCTGGCAGAATACGTCGAAATTGGGGGACAAAGAAGAGGCGTTGAGCTCGGAGAGCATGCTCTGGATCCAGCCGGTGAGATTCGAGAAAAAAAAAAAGACTACTCGTGAAGAAGGTGCGAGCTTCAAGAAAGCAGAGAGAGAGAGAGTAATGAAAAGACGCAATTACCCCCTCTCAAACGGGCATCTAACTTGAATATTGACAGAGGACCAAAATTGTCCTCGTCACAATTAGAGTGTGCACAAATTGTCTGATTTTTTTAAGGAGGACTAAAATTGTCTATGCCACTATAAGTCTAGGACCAAAAATGTCTTTTACTATTATATTTTATATGCTTTTAATTTTTATCCTTTACTTTTTTATTTATACTTAAAATGCAAATTAAGAATGGTTTGCGGTTTTTTTATTATAGGGATGTTAGGTAAATAGTTGTTAGCTGATAGCTGTTACCTAATTGAGTTAGTAGTTTTGACTAGTTGATAGCATTATAGAAAGATTTTTGGTAAATTAACTGTTAGCTGATGGCTAATTATATGCAAAATGACATTTTCAAAAAAACTTATTGAAAAACATCTGCTTTGATCAATTTTTTGAATTTTAGCATTTTTGGAGCAATAAGTTATTAAAAAAAAAACTAATTAATCAAACACTTACAGTGGTTGTTTGACCAAGTCAAACAACTAATAGTAATCAGATAAGTCAAAATTGGCTGATAAGTTAATTATGTTACCAAACAGGGCCTATATATATAAGTGTTAGGGCCTTATATTAACTAAGCGTCCCTCCTACAGTTAGCAATCGTTATACCGTACACCAAGGCGCACATAGCACTGTGCGCCCCGCGCCTCCCAATACAACGTCGTTTGGTTAAGTTGTTAAAAAAAAAATCTCATGTTTCGAATGCAAATAAACTCATAACAGAATACACATAAACTCATAATAGAATACACATAATCTAACATAATACATAATACACATAAACTCATAACACAATACACATAAACTTTTAATTGAATACACATAATGGGTTTGGTTAACATAATACACATAAACTCCTAACTGAATACACATAAACTCATAACACAATACACATAAAATTTTAACTGAATACACATAATGAGGTTTGGTCTGTTGGGATGGACGGAGTGACATCAGCATGATGTCAGCATCAAACGCGCGCGTTTTGTGCCTGGACGCACATTGCTATGTGCGCCGTGGTGCACGATATAAATTGCCTACAGTTAGGATCTGCTCATGACACCTCATGGTTTGACAACAAAAAATCTCCTTATTAAAATGTTCAAAAAATAATTATTCTCATAAATACAATAACATTTATAATTTCATTAAAAAAATATTCTTTAAACTTGGAATACTAATAATATTTATTACTTATATATTTAGTACTCGAATATCGAGTATAAAAATATCCCAAAGTCTTAAATTTACAATGTTTTTTAATTGGTAAAAGTATATATACCAATTAGTTAAAATATTCAATATATTATGTAAAATCTGTAAGTTCGATTAGGGATAGGGAACAATATAGTTTTCTGGACTTAAAAATAAAAAAAAAAAAAAGTACTTTTTTTTTGTTTTTTTGTTTTTGCTTTTTTAAACTTTTGGTTTATCTATATAATATCCCGCATACCAAGACTATGTGGTCTAATGGTACCCTTCGAGCCTCAGTGGAGATGCTATTGGTTCTTTGTGTTTCAGTAGGTTGAGAAAGTATATGAACAGATATTACAATGTAATAGAGCCGAGTAGCGCATTCTTAAATTTAAAAATTATTTGTTATAGGTAAAAAAAAATATATCAATTAGTCTAAATATTAAATAAATAAATATATATATATATATATATATATATATATATATATATATATATATATATATATATATATATATATATATATATATATATATATATATATATATATATATATATATATATATATATATATATATATATTTTCTAAATTTCTAAATTCACTTAGAGGTTGGAGACGCAATATCATTAAGATAGACAACTGGATTTAGATAGACGACGAGAAGAAATTGTAAAGCAATCTTGATTCAAACTCGGAACTTGATAAGCCGATAATGCAGAATTACCGGCGCTGCCAATGTTAGTTGGCAATGCGCCGCCACCAGCAGCAGTAGAGAAAAGCATCTGTAGCTGTTGCAGAGTCGACGTTTGAGGGCAATTGTCCCGCCGGTGCTGGCTGAGTCGTCGTTGTCCACCGTGGATCAAACAGCAGGGCTGGCGGCTGAGGGACGTAGTAACAGCCGCCACCATCTAATCCGCTGGAACCGGCGGCATCCGGGGCAGTAGCGCGATGATGATTCCTCTCACGACCGTTTTGACGACGACGGTGGGGAGGCCTAGCCGCCGCCGCAACGCCGTCATTCTGCACCACCCCCAGCAATTCCTGCTTTCTCTTCTCCAGCTCCATTATCTTGTCATCCCCTTAAGCTGGCTTACTTCCATCTCCGTCAAGTTTTTTCTCCTGGCGATCACCTCCTTCATCAGCACATTCATCTCCTTCTCTCCACTTCCTCCTCCATCATCTTCATCTTCGCAATCACCTCATTAACCCTACCCCTCATATACTCCTCATGAAGCACCATCCTTTTCACTCTCTCCCCCTTCGGAACCTCCATAAACGCCAAGAACCTCTTTGTCGCCGCCTCCACCCCCCTCATATACTCCTCATGAAGCACCATCCTCTTCACTCTCTCCCCTTTCGGAACCTCCATAAACGCCAAGAACCTCTTTGTCGCCGCCTCCACCACGGGCCAAACAATTGGACCCATCTCCTCGATCGGACTAACGATCACAATCTCAATCTCTGAACCACACAACATAGAAAGCTCCTACGCTTTCTTGAACAACACCCCCGTCCTCCTCTCAATCATGCATGAAAGCGCAGGAGCTTTCTGTATTGTATGGTTCAGAGATTGGGATTGTGATCGTTAGTCTGAGGATGGAGAAGGGTCCGATTATTTGGCCCGCTGTGGAGGTGGCGACGAAGAGTTTTTTTCACCACTGCTGGCATGGTGATGATGATCGAAAAACTTTTCCTATAGAGGGAATGCAATTAATTATATTGTTATAAAACCTTTGCAGAACAAAATAGTATAATTATATTTTTCAAATTTTTATTGTATATATATATAATTCCGGTGAGTGGTAAAGTTTAACCCATTATAGAAATATTTTAATGGTATTTTTAAATTGATCGACTTTTAAGCAATTATAGAAATATTTTTATGATGTTTCTAAATGTAGAAATCGATTAAGATTCGTACGATACAAAATCATACACTATCATTAATGCAAAGAATTAAATCGATTTCCACATTTAGAAACACTATTAAAACATTTTCATAATTGCTTAAACGCTATTATAGAAACGTTTTAATGATTTTCTAAATTGGTCAACATTTAACCAATTATAGAAATGTTTTAATAATATTTCTAAATTTAGAAATCTTGTATGATACAAAATCATACACTATCATTAATGCTAAGAATTAAATCGATTTTTACATTTAGAACATACAGCATTAAAACATTTTCATAATTGCTTAAACGCCGACCAATTTAGAAACACCATTAAAACTGTATCCTTGATTTATAATATTTGGTAATTAACCAAAAAAAATTGACCACCAAAATGGTTAAAAATTAAATATTTAAAATTTAATTTGAAAGATGGTTAAAAATTTCAAACATTAAACCACTTTAATTTAGATGTAGAACAAAATTTGTCGATCATGCTTTTTGTTTTGAATTGGTTTATAAAGGATAACCCTATTGAGAGAGTTATTTCTTACTTGGTAAGGCAAACAATTAAGATGATAGAGAAGAGATAAAAAATAATAAAACCTAAGTTCTTCCTGCAAGAGGATGCATGGTTAGAAGACAAAATATATATATATATATATATATATATATATATATATATATATATATATATATATATATATATATATATATATGTTGTCAACCGGCCCTTCCAAGGGATGTCTAACATATGGTTACGAATAGTCAAGAGCTATGTGATTAATTAAGCCCTTTCCAAAGGGTTTTCTTCTCATTATCTTTTAAATACTTAGTGAATATCACATCAAATAACGTTTGTAGTGTAATGTTTGTTACCTGGTACATGCAGGACATAACCACAAGTCCCCATCCCTTTTAGTACGTAGTGTGGCATTGGTCTTCCACCTTTAGGTCCAAGCAATCTCATTACTTTGCATCAAAGCCCCGGATGTTAGATCTAAATAGTCTAACTATAATAAACCATAGTATACGAGAAACCTGACCTCGTATGATAGCGGAAGCGTAGCCCTGTAGATCTCCCGCCATAGTTGATGTTCCTATTGTGTTGCCTCTTAACGGTAGACCGTTAGCCATGTTTTGCCTCAGACCTGACTCAGAACCCTAGATGGTGTATTGGTGTCTACTGAGCAGTCTGAGTACCGTAACTGAATGTGCTATCTAATCCATAATACTGTATCCCATCAATCCAGGTTTATATTAGGCACAGAGTTTGGTTGACTAACAACTACTAGTTATTAAGTCCAACCAGACCACTTAATAAGCCTAGTCAACTTGCACCACTTAATCAAGGTCCTAATATATAATATACAATATATATTATAAGGGAAAATCTTACATTCTCCCACTTGGTGCAAGTACTAGCACAACCTTCATCAAAGAACAAAACACACAAATCATAGTGACATGTCCTCTATTTAATCAGAGTAGTGTCCATTATGGTCACATGCATTTCAATTCTCCAACTTAGGCCCTTTATGAACAAACGCTATGTTTATTCTCGGTACCTTAACGGATGTTTCTCAAAAAAAAAACATTATGTGCACAACTAAAGGAGAAAACACATCCAAATTGTACAAAAGAGTACACTGTATGATCTCTAAAACTTTATAAGCATGCCTTAAGTAGAGATCTCTTAATGTTAGCATAATGCTAACTATATTCCATGACTTCTTTATAAGTTAACTTTAAGTACTATCTCTAACAGCTAAGAGCTTGGAGTTGACACGTCTGTCACTCCCACTCATCAAAAATAGTCAAAAGATAGTCAAGTCATCGAAGCATTCCAATTACTTAGACAATAAACCAAAGGTCTAAGTCCATAAATTTGGAATCTTAATCATACACCATAACTTCCCAAATAACTTCAATGTTCATTTTAAATGAACCGAACATAATGAGACTTACTTATATGTCCCACAAAATTGTTTTGAGCCTTACAAATCAAAATGACCCAGGATCAATTTTGAAGAAACTAAAGACTCTATTAATCACTGAAGAATTTATTAAATGACAGTGAACCACAAGTTAAATGCTTTTGTTCTAATAAATTCCTTAATATTGTTGCAACATTTTCATAAATATGTTGCACAACCAAATGTTCAATAATTTGAACTTATGAACTTATATGAACAAATACAAAATTAATACTTGTGGAATCTTATGGACTTATTGTTTGACATACAATCAAATTTAGGATGTATGAAGCCATTTAAATCCATAAACTTTAGTGGAGTATCTTAATGATCTTTTTTTAAATGATCGCTCCCACTGATTAAAACATTCTTCAGCGAAATTAATAAAATGAACTTAATAATATACATACTCATAATTGATTTATTGACCAACTAACAAATGAAGACATAATTCCCCACCATATATTAGTTGGACATACTAAATAATCAATTTTTGGTTACAATTAAAGTCCAACGAAATAATGAAGATATATTTCCCCACCGTAGTTGGACATACTAAAAAAAAAAAAACAAAATACATCTTCCAAAACCAAGTTAAAATTCGGCTCAAAAGATACATTTTAGTATTATTGGAATCCAAAAGAGGTATGTCAAATCACGTAACTTACTACAGTTAAACCGAAGAACCAAGCAAGATCCGTGGATCAATCAATTAATAAAAGTGGCTAAATTTTTGGGAAGTGACTGAAAACATGTTTTGCCAATGCAAACCATGAAACTTAATTAGAATTATAATTGAGCTAAATTTATAAATTCTAAGAAATTGTGATAAAATCATTATCTAATGGGTCGAAGGATTTATTGACATAAAACTTGACTATGGGCCAAAGTTTTAATTCTATTAAATCCAATTAAGAAACCCTTATAATAATATTTTTCACAATTACTAAAGAGCCAGAAGAATCTAGTGACATAAAACTTGCCTGTGGGCTAAAGTTTTACTCAATTAGATCCAACTGAAAAATTTATATATGATGAAACCATTATCAAATGAGTTGAAGAATCAAATGACATAAAACTTGCCTGTATGCTAAAGTTTTAGTCGATAAGATTCATTGCTATCATTATGATAAAAAACTTAAGAAATCATGTTCCTTTTCTTAATCCCTGTGGGCAAATTAAGAAATATGATATAAAGTTTACATCATAAAATTAAACTTCATGATAGAATTGGAAATTATTTACAAATAACCATAAAGTAAATAAATTCATTTATTTCTATCGTCACTGATAAAACTACTAAACTACATTCCGATACATAATTGCCTGTGGGATAAATTATGACCGTAGTCCAGTATTTCATCCTGATTAATTATACAAATATAACGAAATTGCCTGTGGGCTAAATTTCATCATATTACATACAATTAATCACAAATGATATGTCCAAAACTTTATGTGATCAAAATAAACCGCTTAATATATAATTTTAACAGATTAAGGATGTTGTGGCTACTCCCAAACCAAATTAAAATTATAAGATCACTACACAATTATCAAATTCTTGCCTAAATTAAACTTTATGTGATTAAAACTTAATAATCTTAGGTAGCTGAATATGCTGTAGCATTTCCTTAATTAACCAAGATTGAAAACTCAAGATATTTCAGTAAATTAAAGATGCTTTGGCTATTCTTTAATAAACCGAAATAAAAACACATTGGCAAGAAATACTTAAAATTTTGGCAAACAGATTATACCAGATTGTGATGGGAAAAACTAAATATACTCCAAGGAAAGGCAGTTAGAGACTAAGTCTCACTGAAAACCAATTCCTTAAATAGAGTATCAATTTAAGGAGACTAGTGGCTCAAGAAGTCTTTAACTCATGGCCATTAAAACTAGTATGTCTCCCCGATTCATATATACTTAATGTATAACTGTTAGGATTCACCTATGATTAAAGCTTAAATGGTGAACTAAATTAGCGGACTAAACGTGCTTAAATTCAAGCACTACCGCAACTAAAGTTTATGCATAAGTCCAACTTAAATATGAACTAATATAATTTCATCTCAAAGTATGCATTGCTAAAAGCATAATAAAATTGCATAATTTAAAACATAATATTATGCTTAGGACAAATATGCATAAAATTAAACATTAAACTCATATATTCCAAATAAATTGCACAACTTAAAGCAATTTACAATATGAGATTTCAAAGTATAAACTTAATATTCAAACACCAATGAGTCCAAACCAAAAGAGACCCAACATTTTGAATAATAATGTACTGAATATATACTTTAAAATTTTTTTAAACTATAAGCTCATGGCAAAAAGTTTTAATGCATAAAGATCAAATTTATGAGAAATAACTGAATTTACAAATTCAAACAATATCAAAACAAAAGGATATGCTATCATTCGTAAATCAAATTCTCATGAACCCTAATTGCATAATTAAACTTAATATTATGCATTTAATGTGATCGAATGCATAAAACAATCTAAAGAGTATGAACCAACTAAATAATATGAATTTACACCAAATATTCATTTATTCATACTTAACTAAATATGGGCAATCATAATTCAAAGAACTAAATGAATTATGGGATTAATGGCAAAAGTTAATTGCCTAGAAAATATGTTTTCCAAGATTACTAAATTGATTCAAAATCACTCTCCATAACCCAGATAATAATATTATTATTATGAATGGCAAAATTGCAAATAACCAAAACAGCAATAAATAGCCATAATAATATTATCACATTATGTATGTAGGAGACTAAATATGGAAAGACAATGGTTAAAACCGCTAATATTTATAAACGTTTTCGGATAAAATTTTGAAAACTTAATAAAATTTGAAGTCCGAAAAAACATTAATGTCAAGAAAATTATTCTCTGTACTGGAATATTATCACATAAATTTATTTGGAAATAGTTCAAGGTACATATCTGAATACGATAACAATATTAATGTTATCACTAATTAATTATTAATACCAATAAGTAACATTATAATCACTATTAACATTAACAATAACGACAAACTAAATTATGGTAATGCACCTTCAAATGTTTCCATTTTTCTAAAGATAAAATATGTGACTAGTCCAAATTAGCGGTTAACTGTAACTGTAGCACTAATTATCAATAATAACCGTAAAAGATAATTAATGGCTAACCTTAATGATGCAAATCGCATCTCCCCATTGCGCTAACAACGACGATGATCCACAAGAGAAGAAAAACTCCAAAATTCTTCCATCTTCACTGTTGGTGTCAATAGCCTCGATGCAGCGTCCAATGGTACATTTAAAAATTTATTAATAGGACTTAATTACCAACATTAATATAATAGTCATGTAAAATGAAGTGGTAATCACACCAATGTACCAAATATATCAGATTACCATTAATAATTATTATGGAAGGTAATAAATGAGATTAGTCCCAAAACTTAATAATAGTAATTGATGCCAATTAATAATAACTACAATAAAGGAAAAACTGTAATTAAAGGATGCCAAATACTAATCTCAATTTACCACATAATAATTAATCATGACTATTAGGGAGACTGAAGTTAAGATAATAACCAAATTACCATTATACAGACAATATACCAACTATATTGCTTTTGCCATAAAATTAAAGACTTAATATTATTATTAAGGCCCTGCAAACTATTGATAGATTAAAATTTAATCAACTTAAACAATAGTTATAGTTTTTAATGGCCAAAATAACAATTAAATCCTTAATGTCTCTAAATAGGCCAAGACAATAATTATAGCACTTAATCACTCAAATTAGGCTCATAAACCTCAATGGCCCAAGTGAATTATAACATGGATAAAGAATGGTCTAATACTAAAGTACACCCAAAACTTAATATTATTACAAATGATAAATACCGAAACATCGTAGTTAGTAACAATTAAAACTGAATAAACATGTTATAATCAAAAGGAGCTATAATTATTATTTAAATATCAATCGAAATGATGGGATCCATATTCTAGTGACCCAAGATAGGTCCCAAATAGCTTGTTCAAAATAGGTTATAAAGTCTCAGAAACACATAAAACTAAAATGTGCTCAAAATTAACGGGAAACCAAAACAAGCAACCTTAATAGGCCATATAATACCTAAAATTGACCTTAAGGATCCAAAATTGAATGATATTTTAATAATGAATTTATGAGTTAATAATATGTCAAATCCAACCTTAATATATGCTTTTCTAAATGTATAATTATAATCAAATAATTTATGAATATACAAAGCATGCTTGGATTTTTGCATATTAATATATTATTATATTATCATTAACTCATAAATTCTTAATAAATTGCAACACTTGAGGCAATTTAATATAAACCTCAAAATAAAATTAAAATTCAAACAGCAAATTCAAAACTTAATATTTGCTCAAAATTGAATGATAATTTAATAATAAATTAATAAGGAATTCAATTGAACAATTAAGCTAGAAGAAGTCTAAATATGATGATGGATCAACTAAAGCAAGCCCAAAATAACAAACCAAATAGGCCCAAGATGTTTTTTAATAGATCCAGGTCTGGCCGAATGGGCCAGACCCGACCCATGCAATAATCCATCATCATCTTCATCTAACCAAACCTAGCTGCCCTAAGAACAACCAGCACCGTCCGACGAAGAAGAGCAGCTTCAACCAACAGCAAATGTCCCCAGCGTCTACTTAAGGAGAGAAGGCAGCAGGTACATCGCCGGGAACCTAGCTTCACCCGGCCATTTTCTCACCGCGACGCCGCCCACACTTGCTACTGCAAAATCGCGAATACCATCACGGTGGGCATCGCGAATACCGCATGGCCTAGTGCCACTTCTGACGGCCTTAGTCTCCGCCACTTGAAGGAAGCATTGACGGCCTCCGAGAAAACCAGCCAACGTTGCCCACCGCACGCGACGTCGACACCCAAAGCTCTCCCTCGTCAACCGACGAACTGACCGGAAAACTGAAGGTTTTTTTTTTTTAATCGGTCGCCAACAGAAAACAGGGGACCAAAATCAATGCTACAGTTTAGCACCCCATAATTTTTTTTCCCAAAATCCGGCATCGGTTAGTTCCAAAAGACAACAGATAATTTCGTGATCTAAAGCGAAATTAAATTTGTTCTTAATGTTGAATTGAATCAACCACTGCCGTCTTTCCTCATGCTGAAACCATGAACTGGTGACTCGCCGAAAAAACAATTACAAATAATTCCAGAAAAATAAACAAAGCATATGGACGGCTTGCCGGAAATTGTCACCGAAAAAATTAATCCGACAGTCACACTAGGCAGTAGATAAAATTATTTGTAATTAATTCAATCAAAAATACATGTCAAATTGCTCAATTATATCTAAACTAAATAGATATATTTTGAATGTAGATTTTGAAGGATTAATATACTAAACATATACAAAAACTTGATGTATATGTACTTAATATTGTTTTAGGCAAAACAATCAACCAGGCAGAGATTGTAATGGCTCTGATACCAAATGTTAGATCTAAATAGTTTAACTATAATAAACCATAGTATACGAGAAATCTGACCTCGTATGATAGCGGAAGCGTAGCCCTGTAGATCTCCAGCCATAGTTGATGTTCCTGTTGTGTTGCCTCTTAACGGTAGACCGTTAGCCATGTTTTGCCTCAGACCTGACTCAGAACCCTAGATGGTGTATTGGTGTCTACTGAGCAGTCTGAGTACCGTAACTGAATGTGTTATCTAATCCATAATCCTGTATCCCATCAATCCAGGTTTATATTAGGCACAGAGTTTTGTTGACTAACAACTACTAGTTATTAAGTCCAATCAGACCACTTAATAAGCCTAGTCAACTTGCACCACTTAATCAAGGCCATAATATATAATATACAATATATATTATGATTAGAGTAACGTTTTCAATTCAACTCAAACAGATAAGAGATTACAATATTAAAGGAAGTGAGAAGCTGAAATAACTCCTATCTAGAAGGTAAGTCACAGGAGACTTATTCAACTAATACAAACTATAGGATATAACAATAATGCAAATAATAATAATACTAACACACCCCCTCAAGCTCAAGGTGGGTGAGAAATAACATTGAGCTTGCCACGAAGCATTGCAAATCGTGATGCTGGTAGAGGTTTGGTGAACACATCTGCGAGCTGATCTTTAGTAGACACAAAGTTAACGACAAAGTCGCCTGCTGCAACCCGATCCCGAACAAAATGGTAATCAATTTCAACATTCTTGGTCCTCGCATGAAACACTGGATTGGCGCACAAATACGTCGCTCCCAAATTATCACACCATAAGGTAGCCGGACCCCCATTATACAAGCCAATCTCACGAAGAAGCGAAACAATCCAAGTAACCTCTGCGGAGACGTCAGCTAAGGCCTTGTACTCAGCTTCAGTAGAAGAGCGGGCAATTGTACGTTGTTTTCGGGAGAGCCAGGAAACCAGATTAGAACCCAAGAAGACAGCATACCCACTGGTGCTTTTCCTATCAATAGGACAACCCGCCCAATCAGAGTCAGAGTAGGCGTGAATAGCAATGGATGTCGTGGCCGATAGTCGCAACCCAAAGTCACTAGTGCCTTTTATGTACCGCAGAACTCGCTTCAGAAGCCCCCAATGATCAACAGTCGGAGAGTGCATGAACTGGCAAAGACGATTATCCGCATAAGACAAGTCAGGGCGAGTGATGGTGAGATACTGAAGAGCCCCAACTAACCGCCGGTATTGTGTCGGATTGTCAAAAAGCTGTGTAGACGGAGTAACCGCTTTCGTCACAGCGGCTGGAGTAGCAAGAGGCTTACAGTCCGTCATTCCAGCTCGCTGAAGGAGATCACGCATGTACTTGCGCTGTGTCAAGAGAAGTCTGTCACTGGTATGTAGAGTTTCAATACCAAGAAAAAAACCCGGAGTTCGAAGATCACGGATTTTAAACACAGTCGAAAGTTGCCAAAGTAAAGTCTCAACCAAGTCGTTGTCATTGCCCATCATAATGATGTCATCCACATAAACTAGGAGAAACACTCGGGATTCACCACGGGAGTAGTAAAACAGTGAAATATCTGTCTTGGATGAGGCGAAACCGGCCGAGACCAAGAAATCATGAAGCCTTTTAAACCAAGCCCGTGGAGCTTGCTTTAGCCCGTAGAGTGAGTGCTGTAAGTGACATACATAGTCAGGATTCGTGGGGCCCTCATAGCCGGGTGGTTGTTTCAGGTACACAGTTTCAGCAAGGTGGCCATTGACAAAAGCATTGTAACGTCGAGTTGACGAAGAGTCCACCCTCGGGATACCGCAATAGACAACAGCATGCGTACCGTCGTGGGTTTGACAACAGGACTAAAGGTGTCAAAAAAGTCTTTCCCGGTGACTTGATTGAACCCTTTGGCAACGAGCCGTGCCTTATACCTTTCAACTGACCCATCTGCATGTCGTTTGGTGCGGAACACCCATTTGCACCCAATGACATTCATATTCGGTGTAGCCGGAATGAGTTTCCATGTGTTATTATGTAGTAACGCATTGAACTCTTGGTCCATGGCGTCACGCCACCCTGGATGCCCAACTGCTTGTGAATAGCACGTGGGATCCGTTGTAGCACTTAAGGCTTGGAATTGCTCACTTGTGCCACGGGTCATGCACCGTAAACGCATTACATGACTCCTTTGTTGCGGGTGAACCCGTTTTCGGGCCCTCCGTGCGGCTGGAGCTGCTATGGCCAATGGCGGGTCCACTTGTGCCAACGGAGTGGGCTCCGGTGTTGGCGGTGTAGGACTCGGTTGAACAGCTACAGGCATATTATAAGGGATTATAGGCCCAGCAGCCCAAGGTGTCGGTGTCAGATCCAGTTGTGTTGTAGCTGCATTAGAACATTCTGAAAAAGGAAAAGTGGTTTCATCAAATCGGACATGACGGCAAATAAAGATTTTCCCACTTGTTAGGTCCATGCACCTGTAACCTCTAAAGGACGGTGGATAACCTAAGAAGACACAAGGAGCGAACCGGTACTCTATCTTCTGGCGATTGTAAGGCCGTAGATAGGGATAACACCGGCACCCGAAGACTCTTAAGAATGTGTATGGGGGAGACATGTTATGTAACTTTTTGTATGGACTCTTGTATTGTAAGGTAGATGAGGGCATATAATTTATCAAGCAACTAGCCGTTTCAAAGGCATAGTCCCAATATTTTTGGGGTACATAAGCCTCGGCCATAAGAGCCAACCCGGTTTCAACTATATGCCGGTTGCGGCGCTCAACTCGGCCATTTTGCTCATGTGTATAAGCACATGACTGCCTATGAACAATTCCTAAGGACTGGAAAGTTTTGTGTAATTTTTGGGACTCACCTCCTAAATCTGATTGAATTGATTTGATAGAACGCGAAAATTGCCGTTCTACCATGACACGAAAGCAATCAAAAACTTTATAAATGTCTGATTTTAACCTTAACGGATAAAACCAGCAAAATCGGGAAAAGTCATCTACAAATAATAAGAAGTAACTATGACCAGAGGCAGAAATAACGGGAGCCGGGCCCCAAATATCAGTGTACAGCAAATCTAATACATTATGACTAGATGACAACACCCTATCTAATGGAAAACGGGATGCTTTTCCGAGATGACATGCCGTACACACGCCCGACGCCTTGGATTTATTTACGGTGACCGGAACATTTTGGAGTACACGACTTTGAACTTGAGCATGCGGGTGACCCAACCTGCGATGCCACACCCCTGGATTGGCCCAGGAACTTATGAAGGCAAAGTGTGTTTGTGACACCGGGAGCTTGTACAGACCACCCGAGACAGGTCCCCTAAGTAGAATCATTTTGGTGGCGGAATCCTTCACAACAAAATAATCCTTGTGAAATTCAAAAAATACATCATTTTCATTAGCAAAACGATGTACAGATAAGAGGGGAACAGACAACTTAGGAACGTGTAAAGTATTGGATAAGGATAGAGATTTAAGACGGGATGGAATAGATGCATGGCCAACGTGTGAGATAATCAAACCTGCCCCATTCCCGACTCGCAAAACATCACTTCCATTATATTCTTCAGATTGCGCTAGCATGGATGTCTCCGGCGTGGTGTGCGCTGTTGCACCTGTATCGGGATACCAGGATGTTACCGGGGTTGTCGCTACATCATCACCAGTACAACAAGGTTCGCCTGCACCGGAGGTTGCGTTGAATATCGTTTAAAACAATAAACAGCAGTGTGTCCATGGGATCTGCATATTTGGCACCGTGGAGTACCACCTCTGCCGCGACCGGAGCCACCACGTCCACGGCCATTCCGCCCTCGGTTCTGTCCGCCTCGGGACTGCCCAGAACCACCATCACCGGACTGGTGTCGGCCACGTCCGGCGAACATTGCTGTCGGAGAACCCCCAATACCGCCGTCGCCACCAGCCGGGAAATCATCACTGATGATGAATTCTTGAGCCTGCAGATAGTCCAGAAGCTGTGGTATGGAAACGGGTGTACCTGTTACAGTGAGTGAAGCTGCCAACGCCCGGAATTCCGGACGCAATCCCCTAAACACATACATGTTCTGCTCATCCAACGATAACGGCCGGCCAGCCAACGCCAAAGATTCAACAAGTAGCTGCGCCTTGCCCAGAAATTCTGCCGTCAAACTGTTGCCCTGCCGAATGGATTGAAATTGACCCAGCAGATTTAAACAACGTGCGCGTGTAAAAGAGCCCAGTGCTGCCGCGATCGACTCCCACACCTCTTGCAAAGTGTTCCGGGCAACAGGCAAATACATGACTTCATCAGATAGCGAAGAAATCAAGAGAGATTGGATGGATTGGTCCTGTTTAATCCAGGCCTGATAAGCAGGGTTGGGGCCGGAGACTGCTGTGGCACCCCCTGAACCAGACTCGCCGGAGGCAGGAGCGACATCCACGACCGCCGGAGGGCATGGCATGCTACCGTCGACAAACCCGAGAAGATCTTGTCCGCGAAGAAAAGGGATAAGTTGCTTTCTCCAGAACAAGAAGTTACGGGAGGTTAACTTGATTGAAGCATAGTGATGGGCGGATGCAAGGTTGTTTTGGGTGGTGGCCGGTGAGCCAGTGGTGGCTGCCGTTACTGTTCTTTCGGAGGAATGAGACGACATGTTAATCGGAGGAAGAGAGTAAAAAAAAAGGAGATTTTGGATCGATGGCTTAACTGATACCAGATTAGAGTAACGTTTTCAATTCAACTCAAACAGATAAGAGATTACAATATTAAAGGAAGTGAGAAGCTGAAATAACTCCTATCTAGAAGGTAAGTCACAGGAGACTTATTCAACTAATACAAACTATAGGATTTAACAATAATGCAAATAACAATAATACTAACAATTATAAGGGAAAATCTTACACCGAAAACAATGAAATGAAAATCAGAATTATATCATTAATATTCATACAACTATATATCAATATGTTAATTACCCAGAATTACAAAACAAATAAAAAAATTATGGGAAGATGAACATATATACATAGTCAAAGTAAAACATATGTGATTAATTCGGTCAATAATGATAAGGTTCTTGGGGCCATGCAAGAAATAAGTCCTTTGGCTGCACCTATAGAACCTTCAAGCCTGTTCGCCATGGAAAGTAAAAGATAAAGAAAGCCTTGCAATTATCTAATGATAATTAACATCAATACAAGTTATGATATGTGAATATATATATATATATATATATATATATATATATATATATATATATATATATATATATATATATATATATACTCAAAATCAATATATCGATAATATGAGCATTTGCGGCTGTTCGGACGGCTCCTCCATTGCCGTTTGTTTTTCGGCCAAAAATGAGCTAATGAGCCGCTGGGGATTGTTTTTCACCATGCAGTATACTGCCTACCCCTAGGCTATATATACAAGAAAATTTCTAGGGTTTCGTAATGTTAATGGACAAAAATATCCCTTATTATCTTATTTTTTAGAAAGCCGTCAAATCGGGACCTAGTGTAGTAGAGGCATAAAATCTTTGCCATTTTTATATACCTTTTTGACATAGCGAATTATATCAGTAATTATTAAAGTTCCAAAAAGAAAAAAAAAAAAAACAATGTGTAAAGAAATGTCAGTGATGACGTTAGAAAATAAAATTTTTTTTACAAATCTAATAAGAGTCCACAATGTTTGGCCCTTAACTGGAACAAACAAATGTTGGTGTAATTGTTTTATAATATGAATGGTTCATATTATTTTGATTTTAGTACTTTTTAATGATTTTTCTTATTTACCCTCTATTATATTATTTTCTTTCCTTAAATAATTTTAAATTCCGTTTTTATAAACTTTAGTAACCGAATATTTCAATTAGAGTTCGCATAATAGTTAAGCATATATACTACGAATATGTTTAAAAAATATAATATAAAATTTAACAAACTTTGGTCAAATAATTAGCTCGACTAAATACATATATAGCATTCAAAGTTGAAAAATATAATATAAAATTTAACAAACTTTGGTCAAATAATTAGCTCGACTAAATACATATATAGCATTCAAAGTTGAGTATCAAAGATTATAAATCAAAAATTTTAAAAATCATTTGATAGTCTTGCATTTCTTTAAAAATAAAAAAATTTAGGTTATGGTTTTTTTTTTTTTTTTCATTTAGTTAATCTTCTTTTGATTATTTAGAATAAAACTTAATATTTAAATTATGCTTTTGCATTAGTGGAACGATTTAGGTCATTATGGGATTAATATCTTTTGTATGTATTTTTATAATGGTACAATTGGACATTACTTTACAAATATTATACTATTATTTTTTTAATCAGACATAATAGTTCTTACATCATTGTCAGACCTGTGCGACCTAATTACAAAGTTATTGATCATAAATAAAATTATAATGGTACAATTATACACTACTTTACAAATGTTAAAAAAAGTTTGAATCACTTATATTAATCTTAATAATGGTGATGTTAAATATAATGATGTGAAATATTATATTTAGTGGCACTTTTTCTAACGCCTTTAAAAATTTTGCCAACAAAAGTAAGATTTCTTATAGTGATAAAGCTATAAGGATGTTATTATCGTCAATCGTAGTTTAATTATAAGAATTATATAGTAAAATTTCAATAAAATTCTTTTTTTTAGTACTACTTTATTACAATGCGGTATCGATTCATAAATACTTTCTCAATTTACTAAAGCACAAAGAGTCAATATCGCCCACACTAAGGCTCTACTAACCTCACAAATGAAATTTTGTACAACAAATTTTAATGTACTTATTTTTGCATTCATATATTGATGGCATGATAACAACAATATTATATATATTAATGATATCATCAATTTTTTTTTTTTTTTTTTGTTGTGGTGTTGAGGGAAATCCATTGTCAGTGTCCAATGGTATATACTGCGTAAACTATGATCATATCTAATAGCTTGCAAATTAAACAAGAATAGTAAACTGCACTAGAAAAATTATGTGTGACGGAACGACTAATAAAATGTTGGCAATAATTAAATCTGTGACCTTATAATACAAGAATTATATGCTCCTCACACTCGACCACCCCTTATGAGGTATATCAACTTTTTTAACTTTTGTTTGACGAAACATCAACTTAAAAAAAATATGTTTGTATCACTTTTTTCTTTTTGGTATTAAATTATATTGAATATTTTGAGTATAATTTTTTCCGATTAGTTTAATATTGGTCGGCAAATTCAATCTCATGCATATACGTCAAACTAATTAACAACATATAATATTATTATAATTATGATCTCAAATCAAATAATAAACGTAAAAATCATTCCAGAATTTTTCATTTTTACCGACCTTATATAGTAATATATATATATATATATATATATATATATATATATATCTACCAATATAGTATTGAACTTAATTTCTTTTCAAATTTATATTATTGCAAAAAAAAAAAAAAAAAAAAAAACGGCTTGCATTACTGGATCGCTAATATAATTATGGATAGACCCAATTAATTACTACTCATTAAATATAGTATAACTATTAAATTTATTTTAACCCTATTTTGAGCCATTATTCTTATCTTTGTGAAATTAATGAATTATTATACCTAAATTAAAGATATATATGTCCGTGAGAGTAGTTTCAAGAATGACGTCGTGAGTACGATTTAATTTCTTTAGCCTAATAAAATCATTCTTTCAACTTCAACAACCTTTGGATGGTTCAATTCTAATGTCCCAATTCTTATACTAGTTACCACACACTATGCATAAATAGTCTAATGTTCAATATATATTTTTAAATTAATTTTTTAGAATTTATCAATGTATCATTTGGTATCTTGTCATTAGCAGTGGAAATAGGCCAGGCCGAGTCAGTCTTTAGAAAATTATTCCTGGGCCTGTTAGGAAAATCTAAAGCCTAGGCCTAGGCCTAGGCCTGAGCCTGTATGTAAGTTTTTTTTTTAGGCTCAAGCCTGTGCCTGCTTTTAGCATGACCTGGACTGAAGTCTTTTTAAAAGTCTATTCATTAAATAGGCTTTTAAAAAGTCTTCAAAATCGGTCCTAAATAGGCTTTGAGCCTATTTAAATAGGCTCAAAGCCTTTTTAAGGCCTACATTTTAAAGCCCCTTTTTAGTATATGCATGTAAAAAATAATCATACTATTAAACTACAATCAACCAATAATCATATTATTAAATTACAACAACCAACCTATAATCATAAATAACAAAACGAGTTAATTCCTAAAATGGTCCTCCGACTATGACCCTAATGTAGTCCTCAACTATTGAAAATTAAGCTAAAATGGTCCTACGTTAGTTTTCCCGTTGGGGGTAAATGTGGAATTTCAGTTCCTTCGTTCACCTGCTTCATCTTTGCAAAAAATTAGCGTGGAGGGAGGTTTCTCTCTTTTGCATCGCCAATTAAGGTCACTAAGTTGGAGACCAAAACCCATCGTCAAACCAGCCTGTCTCACCCGGAGTTTAACACAGATATCAATGTTTGTGCTTTGTCTAGTATCACTTCGGTGCTAACCGCTAACCCAGGCCATCCAGTGCAACGCCACAACTCCAGTAGCCTTTGGCTTTTGCTAGAAAAACACCAGTAATCTTTGCCAACCATGCCAATGACGTCCATTGCTATCGCAAGGAGGAGCCTTGCCGGATCCAGAAGCCAACACCAATTGCTTCATACTTGCATGCCTCGCCATCAACGCCCGTCCTCTACATTTGCAAGATGTTCACTGAAATGGGGATTTTATGCTGCCAATCGCATCTTTAACGTGCACTTTGTGTCTAAAGTCCCCGAGAAATATATTTCGAAAAGATGGACTAAAAAAGTCGTTGAAGATGACAATGTTGACATTGCATCAACATCTCAGAGTGCTAATGTTGTCTCTTCTGTTGGATGTTAGGAATCACTAGGAAATTTCAAAGGTTGGCCATTTGTTGTCAAGAAAACAATGAAGGACGCAAAATATGTGAACAAGCAGTTGCAGATGCCAAAAGAAGAGTTGAAGCTGCTTGTGGTCCTATTTTCTATTAAGAAGGTGATATAGAATCATCCAGTGGTGTTATAAAGGATCCATCAAGTAGGTGGATAAAAGGGTTGCGTAATAGAAATGTGAGTAGTGTTATTTCAAAGAAATACAATATAGCAAGGGGACGAAAGCGTATTGCTCATATGGTAGCATCTAAAATAAAATCAGTTGTCCAGTCACAAGTTGAACGTGCTATTTCTAATATTGCTGGAGATGGGTATCTTGTGCATCCAAGTTCTGGAGGTTCAAATTTTTGTCACTTTTGGCCAATGACAAATCAAGAAGATAATCAAAGCATACCTTGATGTCTTAGAGATATGTGTATTATGTTAAGAGTTTATGTGTATTCCACTATAAAATTCTATAAATTTTGAATTTCGTTTGCTACATTAGTTTACAGAAATGATATTCTTTATACTTCTCTTGTACACGATGTCTGTGCCTGAGTGATTATGTGTTTTCTGTTTTGAGATTCTGTGTTTTATATTATAAGATTATGTACATTATTCATATAACATAAAAATGATCTTGCATTACGAATTAAATACTTCCCAAAGTATTTTTCATACATCAGACAACATAACATAACATAACATCAATGTTCATTAGTAACAATTCAAGATTACAGGGTCAAATTTGCGTAGATAAGAATAAGATTCAGTTTGCTTTTTTATACTTCGTCTTTGCAACTTTTCTAATGTCAGCCAATTTTGCATTCCCTTGCCGCATAATAATGTTTGCTGCATATTTTGCTCGCAGCGATGCAATGAATCGATTCTACGTATAAGATAATGGAAAAGAGAATTAGAAATGAAGGGGTAAAATATTGAACAAAGTTGAGTATTTCGGTACATACATCTTCCAAACCTCCTGTGAATCCTGGTGCCCATTGTTTTAGTGATGTCCCCTTGTATGTTTCCATATGCCTCATGGAGTATATGCCACAATCTACTACATTGTCACGGACTTTCCATAGCATTTCCATATACTCCAGTTTCATACATTTCATCTTTCTTGCAAGGGGATTGTTTTTCAGCTGCAGGTACTTGTTGAATGCAGTCATTTGTATAATATAATTATTGTAGTGTTTAGTTAATTTTGAGAAATATGGATATTAAAATTTAAGGATGTGGATATAAAATATTAGTAAAAGCATATATTATTAATTTTGTTGGGCAATCCTCATATTTGTCCTTGATTGTTATCCCTTTAGGCAAAGTCTTGTTGTCAATCAATTGAATTTTTGATTTCAAAAAGTTGAAGCATATCAAGAAGTAATAATCATGTCGCAATATACTGAAGAAGACCTGTTAATGTATGTAATCTTATATCAGAATAATACAGATAAACTATCAACATAATACACATAAACATAAGTCTAAAGTAATATGTAACCCCAGATTAACCACTCAGGCTAATAATATACATAATGTACAGAATCTTATACTAGAAAACACAGAATCTCAAACCAAAAAACACATAATCCTAATCATAAAGAACATCTGTTATGTATGATGAGGTATATACTAATAATGAAGAATAGACCTCTAAAGAGATTTTATACTTACAATCTTTGCATCTGTCATGTCAGGAGAAATTGCATTCAACTGGTAATCGAGGTTATCACAAAATTCTTTCACATTTAGAGTTCTATTCTTCATCTCCTCTTTGTGTTTATTAGCATCTGTAAAAGAAATTATTGTTTGTTATATAATGGGTTGTTTTAAGATAAATAAAAAAAATAAAAATAGTGCAAGTTAACATGTTTACTTACATAAGCAAATTCCGAGAAAAAGATCTCTTTGGCTGGTCAACCGCTCTTTTCATATCAATACATTCATTCTTCGAGACCAAATTTGCACAATATTGATAGACACCTGCCCCACTGTCAATGTCTTAAAGTCTTCCCGTGTGGCAAACAGATTGTTTCTTCAAATAATAGTTCACTGCAAAAAATAAAAAATAAAATATATAGTTGAATGTACTAAGAGGGATGACATTGAAATTCATAATGTACAGAATGTTATAGAAGAATACACTTACTAATAGAGTAATACACATAATGTACAGAATCTTATACAAAAAAAAACAGAATCTCAAACCAGAAAACACATAATCCTGAGTATAAGGAACATCTGTCATGTATGATGAGGTATATACCAAACAAAAAGTCTTAATGTAAATAAACTTATTTCAGAATACACATAAACTATCAACACTATACACAAAAACATAAGTCCAAGTAATAAACAACTCTAGATTAACCACTCAGGCACAGAGAAGTGTACATGAGATGTATGTGCATAATGTACATAATCTTATACTAGAAAACACAGAATCTCAACCCAGAAAACACATAATCATAACCATAAGGAACAACTGTTATGCATGCTGAGGTCTATACCAAACTAAAAATATTAATGTACATATAATGCTGGGTATTCATCACTGCTGGGTATGGATGCACAATCTGAGATGACCTTCTCCTTGACTGAAACATTTTTAAGCTTTACAATGTTCTCTACCCATTACGGGGATCACAAGTGCAATGGCAGTTGTTTGTTTCTTCTCTGAGGTCTTTTCCTGGACATCTTCCACCTCGTCCTCTGATTCAGCAATAATGCTGAGTAGATACAGTAACATTTTATCATGGAATCCATAGTGTACATAATATTATAATAGAATACACATAAAAGTGATAACATAATACACATAAAAAGAAGTCAATGTTATATTCAATTTATACCAGTCAAACTCTAGCTCTGATGGTGTTGGTTGTGGCTCCGGTGATGGTGCAGCTGATGATTTTGGTTGTTGTGCTATGTACTTTGTTCCCTGAGCAATATCATCAACTAGATACTCTAGTATTGTTGCAATGGGGGTCAATGGGGTTGATAGCAATGATGTTGCTGTTGGTGGTGCTGTTGTTGCTGTTGCTGCTGGGGGTGGTGTTGCTGCTATCTCTGTTGCTGTTTCTGCTGGCGGTGGTGTTGCTGCTGGCTTTGCTGTTGGTCTTTCTTTGGCAGGTGCTTTGGGTGTAGCAACTTTAGTTTGTGTCTGTGGCGGTGTTTGAGGGCAATTGTCCCGCCGGTGCTGGCGGAGTCGTCGTTGTCCACCATGGATCAAACAGCGAGGCTAGCGGCTGAGGGACGTAGTAACAGCCGCCACCATCTAATTCGCTGGAACCGGCAGCATCCGGGGCAGTATCGCGATGATGATTCCTCTCACGACCGTTTCGACGGCAACGGTGGGGAGGCCTAGCCGCCGCCGCAACGCCGTCATTCTGCACCGCCCCCAGCAATTCCTGCTTTCTCCTCTCAGGCTCCATTATCTTGTCATCCCCTTAAGATGGCTTACTTCCATCTCCGTCAAGCTTTTTCTAATGGCGATCACCTCCTTCATCAGCACATTCATCTCCTTCCTCCTTCATCTTCTTCATCTTCGCAATCACCTCATTAACCCTACCCCTCATATACTCCTCATGAAGCACCATCCTCTTCACTCTCTCTCCCCCTTCGGAACCCCCATAAACGCCTAGAACCTCTTTGTCGCCGCCTCCACCACGGGCCAAACAATCGGACCCTTCTCCTCCATCGGACTAACGATCACAATCTCAATCTCTGAACCACACTGTTGGGAAAATTCCCACTTCCTGTGACAATGAAAAATCACAGAACCGACAGGAGCACAAACACAAGATGATACACAATATCCAAGAATAAATAACAAAGCAATGAACACAAGATTTACGTGGAAACCCCAAACCACAGGGAAAAACCACGGGACCAACACCACCACCAACAATTCCACTATAACAAATCTCGGGTACACAAGTTCAGGCTACCACACGAGCCAAACATCCATAAGTCATCAAACAACATCAACTCTAGGCCAAATACATCCTTAACATTCACAGGCTAAACAGAAATAATATCTCGTACGTACTCAAAATATTCAACTACCACGTACAAGTTAAAATGAATATAAGTAGTACGAGATTACCCAAAAGATGCCTGGAATAAATACAAGCTGACCTTCAAAAGGTTGATGAAGATTGTACCCAAAAGCTTAGGCGAACTCACGGCAAAGCAACACCAAACTTGCGTCAAAGATGAAGAAACAAATGAAGATGGTTTTTTCCTTTCTGCTACTGCCGAACTGCCTAATGAAAAGTGTATGTGTAGTTGTCTTTTTCTCTCAATCTATGTATGTGTGTAGATTGCTCCCATTTTATAGCTTCACTAGATGAACATATGAGTAATGAAGAATAAATAGAGAATTAATTCTTCACCCCTTCAAATGCCAAAAACGTTTGCTTCTCCAACCTCTTACATTCCCTAATATTATTATTATTATTATATAACATAATAATAATAATAATAATAATAATAATAATAATAATTAGGCTCAAAAATATAGTGGATAAAAGTTGGCTTGGTCCAAACATGAATTATTTACCACATAGGAGGGAAGCTCAACCCAACAAATCTCCCCCTCCCGACTATGTGGAAGATACCGCTATCCCGGTGATAGAACAACATACCTCAAACTTTCCTCTTGGCAACGACTTGGTCATCATGTCAGACCCATTATCATCAGTATGAATCTTTTCAAGTTCAAGCATCTTGCATTCCAAGATATCTCTAATCCAATGATATCTCGTGTCAATATGTTTTGACCTGTAATGAAACGTGGAATTCTTTGCAAGATGAACTGCACTCTGACTATCACAATAGAACACATACCTGTCTTGAACAAACTCGAGCTCCTGAATATCTTCATCCATAGCATTTCTTTACTGGCCTCAACAGATGCTATGAACTCAGCTTCAGTGGTAGACAAAGCAATACACTTTTGCAATCTTGATTGCCATGAAACTGCTCCCCCTGCATAGGTAATCAGATAGCCTGGAGTAGATTTCCTAGTATCAATGTCTCCGGCCATATCAGAATCAGTGTACCCGGTAAGGATATGTTTCCCTGTACCAAAACACAAACTCAGACTTGAAGTACCCCGAAGATATTTCAGAACCCACTTCACAGCATCCCAATGTTCTTTCCCTGGATTTGAAAGAAATCTGCTAACAACACCCACTGCATGAGCAATATCTGGTCTCGTGCATACCATCGCATACATCAAACTACCAACAGCTGAAGAATAAGGAACTCTTTGCATTTCTTCCTTCTCTTTCTCACTTGAAGGACATTGCTTCTTGCTCAACTTGAAATGCATACCAAGAGGTGTATTCACTGATTTAGCTTCATCCATATTAAATCTCTCAAGTACCTTCTCTATATACTTCTCTTGAGATAACCACAACTTCTTATTCTGCTTGTCACGGATGATCTTTATCCCAAGAATTTGCTTGGCTGGTCCCATGTCCTCCATAGAAAAGGTCTTACTCAACTCTTGTTTCAACTGTTGAATTCTTGAGGTATTGTGACCAACAATCAACATATCATCAACATAAAGCAGCAATATAACAAAGTCATTATCAGAATATCTGTTTACAAAAACACAGTGGTCTGAAGAAGTCTTCTTGTACCCATGCTTACTCATAACAGAAGTAAACTTTTTATACCACTCGCCTCGGAGCTTGCTTCACACCATACAAACTCTTCTTCAATCTGCAAACATAATCCTCTTTCCCTTCGACTTTGAAACCCTCAGGCTGCTCCATATATATCTCCTCATCTAAATCACCATGGAGAAAAGCTGTCTTCACATCCATCTGTTCAATTTCTAAATCCAAATAGGCTGCTAGACCCAACACAACTCTAATGGATGAAAATTTCACAACAGGAGAGAAAATTTCATCAAAATCAATACCTTTCTTCTGGCTGAAACCCTTCACCACCAGTCTAGCTTTGAATCGTGGAACTGAAGTGCCTTCTTCATGTTTCAATCTATAGACCCACCTGTTCTTCAAAGCTTTCTTGCTCTTTGGTGCCCTCACCAACTCAAAGGTATCATTTGCATATGAGTTCATCTCATCCTGCATAGCCTCAAGCCACTGTCTCTTTTGCTCACTCTCCATGGCTTCTTCATAGGACTTAGGTTCTCCCCCATCAGTCAAGAGCACATACTGATCGGAAGAGTATCGAGTAGATGGTCTCCGTTCCCTGTTAGACCTTCTAGGAGGATCAACTGGAACCTGTGAAGGAACTTCTTGTTCCTGGTGCACAACATCATCAACATGACCATCTACATCAACTGTATCATCCTGAAGGTCTGGTACAGGATCATCATTCTGACCATTCTCCTGAATCTCATCAACTTCATGTGTATCTTTGTTGGAAACTGGCTCAAGGCCAACCAAACTTCCGTTGTCATGAGATTCTGGTTTCCTCACTTTATCAACATCCTCAATGGTTTGATTCTCAAAGAACACTACATCACGGCTTCTCACAAGCTTCTTCTTAACTGGATCATACAGCCTGTAGCCAAATTCATCAAGACCATAACCAATAAAGATGCATTGTCTGGTCTTCGAGTCCAACTTAGATCTCTCATCTCTTGGGACATGCATAAATGCCTTACAACTGAAGACTCTGAGGTGATCATAAGAAACTTCCTTTCCACCCCAAACCTTATCAGGAACTTCATTACTCAAAGCAATAACGGGAGATAAATATGAGTAATATGGTACGATTGAATGGTAGAAATTATCACATTTGGAAGGCCAAGATGAAGGATCTTCTGTTTGTGAAGAAATTACATCTACCTGTGTTTGCAACTGCAAAGCCAGAAAGCATGTCAGACGAAGAGTGGGACTTTGAGCACCAACAAGTTTGTGGTTATATTCGCCAATGGGTTGAAGATAATGTTATGAATCACATTATCAACGAGACACATGCCAGAAGCCTATGGGATAAACTTGAGACCCTGTATGCTTCCAAGACAGGCAATAACAAATTGTTTTTGCTAAAACAATTGATGAATCTAAGATACAAGGAAGGTACATTGATTAATGATCATGTCAATGATTTTCAGGGTGTTCTTGATCAGTTGTCTAGCATGGGCATCAAATTTGAGGATGAGGTACTTGGTCTTTGGTTGCTAAACACTCTACCTGATTCTTGGGAAACACTTCGGGTTTCTTTGACCAATTCTGCTCCCAACGGTGTTGTGACCATGGAGTATGTCAAGAGTGGTATCTTGAATGAAGAGTCAAGAAGAAGATCTCAAGACACCTCCACTTCTCAGTCAGATATTTTGGTTACGAATGATAGGGGGAGAAACAAACAAAGGGGTCAGAAGGGTAGAGATAAAAGCAGAAGCAAGTCAAGGTCATGGCACAAGGATGTTGAATGTCATTATTGTGGCAAGAAAGGACACATCAAGAAAAATTGCTTCAAGTTGAAAAGGGAAAAGAAGCAAGACAAGAAAGATGATAACACCGAGAACCAGGTTGCAACAGTTAAAGAAGATTTACTTGTTGCTTGTGATGAGAACGCCATCAATGTTGCATGCCACGAAACAACTTGGATTGTGGATTCAGGTGCATCCTACCATGTTACACCAAGGAAGGAATTCTTTACTTCATATACTCCAGGTGACTATGGAGAGTTAAGAATGGGTGATGATGGTCAGGTGAAGGTGATTGGTACCGGTACAGTTTGCCTTGAGACAAGCAATGGCACAAAGCTGGTACTTAAAAATGTAAACCATGCACCAGGTATCAAACTAAATCTTATTTCTACAGGAAAGCTTGATGATGATGGTTTCTGTTGTTTCTTTGGTGATGGACATTGGAAAATCACTAAAGGTTCATTGGTTATTGCACGAGGTAACAAGTCTTCTAACTTGTACTCTTTGCAAAGTTTTATTTCTGGTGATTCAGTGAATGTGGCAGCAAAAGAATGTGCATCGGAATTGTGGCATAAACGACTTGGCCACATGAGCGTGAAGGGGATTGATTGCCTTGCCAAGAAGAGTAAGCTTTCAGGGGTGAAAGAAGCTAGGTTGGACAGATGTGTTCATTGCTTGGTGGGGAAACAGAAAAGAGTTTCTTTCATGAGTAACCCTCCTTCGAAGAGGTCAGAGCCACTTGAGTTGGTACATTCTGATGTGTGTGGACCAATAAAGGTTAGGTCACTTGGAGGTGCGTCTTACTTTGTGACCTTTATTGATGATTATTCTAGGAAGCTTTGGGTCTACACTTTGAAGCACAAAAGTGATGTGTTTGGTGTGTTTAAAGAGTTTCATGCTCTTGTTGAGAGACAGACAGGGAAGAAATTGAAGTGCATTCGTACTGATAATGGCGGTGAATACCGTGGCCCATTTGATGAATATTGCAGAATGCACGGTATTAGACATCAGAAAACTCCTCCTAAGACTCCTCAGTTAAATGGCTTAGCAGAGAGGATGAACCGGACAATTATGGAGAGCTCCTTCTCCTACGTCTGCGGGGCAACCCACGTCTGCCCAATCCACTAGATGTTCACCATACCACAGAGTATTACAAGAGGTAACTACAAACGGCTCACAGCCTTTACCACTACAACTCTTCTAAAACACCTATTCAGGACTGAATCGTGCATGCCATAACCATCTTTGGTGTGTAGCACTTCAGCTGTCATAGGTACTGATTTGAAGTACAGAATTAAATCACAAATTTAATATAATCAATATTAAAGCAGTAATATAGGAAGCTTGCATATGTGATCAGAATTTCAGAATTGGCAACTTCCTCTTTCGTTTTCCCTTCCTTATATACTGTATGTAATTTCCATTTCACCAAGCCTTGTTTGTAGCTTTCATATGTGGCTTGAATTCTTCTCAACCACACATTCTTTAATTTGAGATCTTCAGACTTGTTCTTTGTCCAACTCATTAGAATGAAATCTCCACCACACATTTTAGCTTGGTCCAGTAATACTAATTACAACTCATACTAATTAGCATTACAAATTAATAAAATAAAGTAATAAATTAGCCAATCTAATGTGTACTATTTTGTACAATTACAATCTCCCCCTTTGGCAATTTATTTGGTAAAACAATAGTATCATTATACTTTGGGAAAAAGAATGAATATTTTATTAACATCCCATAGTATACGTACTGAACATATAAAGAAATCAAATGTGAAATTAAATTCCCTTAAGACCATACCAAAGCTTATTTGTGCATGGGATTTTAGTTTGGACCTTAGTTGATGTTGACTCACATACTTCATCCAATTAATAAATAGTGAATCATGCACGAAAAGAGTTGTATCAAACATACCATATATGTCACGCTTTCCATACTGTAATTTGAATTACTCCCCCTAACTTGGAGCTTTCCTTTCTTCATATGCATTCCAATTAAAACTAATTCATACCATGCAGTCAACATACCAAATATACCAAGACATTCATACTTAAGTCATTCATAGTCATACCAAAAATATTTATAGTCATACCAAATTATTAATAGCATCCGAGCCAAGGATTAACATCCATACCAAAGTATACCAAAAAACTTACCAAACATCCAAACATTCCCATACTCCCCCTTTCTCCAATACTCCCCCTTTGTTTTTGCCAAATAAATGACAAACAAACCGGTGAACATCATACTAGTGGATTGGATTAATTTGCAGACGGGGTGCCCGACCTAGATTCATCGCTCTCAGAAATAGAACCAGTGCCAGCGCTAGTATTAGTTCGAATCTGAGCATAGATGGCCTCCATTCTGGCTATTTCTTCCAACTGAGCACCCAACAATTTTTCTAAGCCATCAATGGTTATTTGTTGAGAAGCAACCGATGTGCGAATTTGAGCAATTGACGCTTGAAGAGTGAGAACAATTTGACGGCGATCCATGAGCGTCTGAGGTTCCTTGAACACTGCTGTAGGACGGGGATTCAGAGCTGAAGTAGTGTCAGCGGATGATGCAGGGGCAGACACAGAGGGCGTGGCAGTTAGTGTGTCGGGAGTGATCATAAGCGTAGCTCTACCATCATAGTGATCCTTATGGGTTAAACGATCATCATATTTATAGACTGAGTCATTAGCAATCACCACCTCATCTTTGTAGGGCTTGAACCCATGTTCCTATAGAAGCCTGAAAATTAGACTAGGAAACGGAAGATGTACCTTAGGTTCCCTATGTCGCAAAAATTGAGCAAGATGGCCAAAGATGATTTCCCCAAGATTGATAGGGAGTCGGTTCCTGATCTGGTAGAGAAGGGCAGCAAGCTGGTCAGACACAAGATGATGATGAACAGCCGGCATCTAATTTGTTGAGGCAAGCCGTAAAAGAACAGAGTAGACCGTGGTGAGCTTTAGGCTTTCGAGTCCGGTGTTTGGCCAAGTGACAACCTTGTTGTGAGTTAAAGCAGCGGCTAGGAGATTAGGACTTGGGTTAGGGGTAGCTTGATGATTCGGAGTACCCAAATAGGAATTGATCAAGGCCGGACTTAAGGGATACCATTTATCCCGGATGAAAACTTGTTGAAACCGAGGTGACCCCTCCGAAAAAGTATCCAGAGTTAAATTCGTGTAGAACTCGGCAGTGAGCTATGTGGAATATGGTCCAGCATGAACAAGTGAGGCAAGCAGGCATTGATCTCGTAAGATAGGCACAATGTTGCATTTTTCTGTCAACTCTTCCACATTGATGGATTTCTCCAGAATAAAATCTCTAGTAGCATGAACACTCCAATCAGACATCAAAGCCGGAGATAGTAAAATAGGGTGGTATTTCTTCTTGGGTTGTTTCATCTTTGAGCCAGAAGGAACAGTAACAGCTGCTGGTGCAGGGGCTAGACTTGGTACTGGGCCTGAGACTGATCTGGACCTTGTCATTCTGGGCGGCACTGTGGGCCCTCTTTTTGATTGCTTGGAATCAGACAAGCAGACAACATCCTCCAATGCTCCAATTTTTCTTTTCCCAGTTGTACCTGAAACAGTAAGTTTTTCTTTCCCTTTTCGGGAAGATTTGCTCACGGGCACAGAGACGATAGCGACAGTGTCATGAGAGGTGGATACAGGTATGGGAGCCTCTACTGTTGAAGATGGGACAGGAATAGTTATGGGGATAGAAAAAGCAGCACAAGTCATGGGAGACACAAATTGGTTGATATTTCGAATGGAGAATGGTGTGGTCACAGTATGCACAAAATCAGATAATGGCACAAGATTTTCAGGTAATTTATGTGAAGAATCATACGGATCACCTTGTAAAGGAAAGGAAGGGGCACACATATCACTAGAGACAGACACAAACTGATTCGGCAAAGGCATGTTGAAATTTAATTTTCTAGAAGCAGAAACAGTTTCATCTAATGGTGAAGATACTACCATAGTTTCCGGAGATGAGACCTGAACGGACTCAGATTGTGGCGGAGGCGGCTTGGTTGATTCGTCCAGAAAAGTCCACGGCTCCACTGATATGAACCTAGCTAGAGCTTGGATCTGTCTGATTTCCTTGTCCGAGAGTCCTTCAAGAAGGCTTGCATGGTGCTTGATCGTTGCGAGAACTCGATCCGTATCATCAGATGTAAGCGGAGATTCAGCGTTGATGATGTGGCGGAAAAGCTCCAATCTTTCGGATTTGGTTGTGAAAATGGCGAAAGGGTTGTCGTCTTCCATTGTTGAAGGTTCGATGTTTGAGTGTGGTAAAGATGAAGATGAAGAGTGTGGGTTTGACGTGTAAGAGCAAGAAAGACAAGAAGGCTTTTAATTAATGAGCTTCTCAAAAGTTGTGATGGATGGGATGAGTGATGTGACTAGTTTGTAGGGGTAGTAGTAGAGTCATACTAGGAGAGAGTGGTGGAAGTTGTTTGAAATTAATATTTCAATACACATTTTAATTATGTAGTGATGGACTTAATATATAGATATATAAGGTAGCCGAGCCGGTTAAGGAAACAAGCAGGTATATGGGCGAGAAAAATTAAAAGAAGTAGGAGAGGTTTTAGAATTTTATTTTCCTGCAACAAATAAACAACAACTACGTTAAAGAAAATTAATTAGAGATTATTTGTTGTACCTGGTGTTGATGATTAAGCTGTAGGATTGAAAACCCCAAGGGCAGCTCTAAGCAGTTCAAATCTCGATTTGTCTAACGGCTTGGTGAATAGATCTGCATGATTTTTATCTGTTGGAGTATATCCCAAGATAATTTCTTTCTCTTCGACTAGTTCACGAATAAAGTGGTGTCGAATGTCTATGTGTTTCGTCCTGGAGTGTTGGACTGGATTTTTAGAGATGTTGATTGCACTGGTGTTGTCACAGAACAATGTCATACTTTGTTGTTCTATACCATAGTAAGTTAACATCTGACGCATCCAGAGTAATTGTGTACAACAACTACCCGCCGCTATATACTCAACTTCAGCTGTGCTGAGTGAAATCGAGTTCTGCTTTTTACTTAGCCAGGCGACTAGATTTTTTCCGATAAAGAAACATCCGCCTGATGTACTTTTTCTATCGTCAGCGTTTCCTGCCCAGTCAGCATCACTGTATCCTGCAAGATTCAGATTAGTATCGTTCGAGTACCAAATACCATAATTTATCGTACCTTTAACGTATTTTATAATACGCTTTACCGCCTTTAGGTGTGACTCTTTTGGATCGGCTTGATAGCGTGCACACATACCAACACTTACCATAATATCTGGTCGATTAGCTGTTAAGTATAGTAGACTGCCTATCATACTTCTGTACATAGTAGAGTCTACAGATGTTGCTTTTTCATCTTTGAACAATTTTGAAGTCGTACAGATAGGAGTACGAGCATCTTTTGCAGATTCAAGCCCAAATTTGGATAGAAGATTTTTCGCATATTTTTCTTGTGAAATAAAAATCCCTTCTTTAGTTTGACTTACTTGTAATCCAAGAAAATAGGTTAGTTCACCTATCATGCTCATTTCAAACTCCTGTTGCATTACCTTGACTAGCTGGTCTGTCTCTCCTGGTTGTGTGGATCCAAAAACGATATCATCTACACACACTTGAGCAATTGTTATGTGTTTACCTGATCGTTTTATAAATAATGTTTTGTCTGATCCTCCTCTTTTGTAGTTGTTCTGAAGAAGATATTGAGTAAGTCTCTCATACCAGGCTCTTGGGGCCTGTTTTAAGCCATAGAGAGCTTTTTGTAATTTGTAGACATAGTCTGGATGATGTGGATCTTCAAACCCTTTAGGCTGAGCAACTTATATATCTTCCGAGAGATAACCGTTTAAGAAGGCTGTTTTAACGTCCATCTGAAACAACATAAATTTTAGGGCACAAACAATCGATAGAAGGAGTTGGATTGACTCTAGCCGTGCAACAGGGGCTAATGTTTCGTCGTAGTCGATTCCTTCAATTTAGGAGTAGCCTTGGGCTACCAGCCGCGCTTTATTTCTAGCGATGTTGCCAGCTGCATCGGTTTTGTTGCGAAAGATCCATTTGGTACCTACAACATTAACATTGTCAGGTTTAGGAATTAGAGACCATACCTTATTTCGTTCGAACTGCCCCAGTTTTTCTTGCATGGCCTTGATCCAGTGTTCGTCTGTTAGAGCTTTTTTGATATTCTTTGGTTCAATCTGCGAAGTATAACAAGAATATCCTGCTAATTGAAGATAATCACGTTTCGGTTTACCTCTGGTTTTTACGTCGGAACTAGGGTCTCCAATTACGTTTTGTATTGGATGAGCTTTCTGGATGCGAGTAGGGATATCGATGTTACCGTGATCAGTGTCAGATTCAGACTCAGACTCAGTTTCTTGCTCAGGTTGAGTTGACGTGGAAGATGGCATAGGAGACTCTGGATTAGGTTCAGGACAGCTTGTGCCAGGTTCTGTCACTGGTCCAGACGGAGACGTTGTGATAATATCGCTCGGTTGATCATCGATTACAACATTTGTGGACTCCATGATGGTTTTGGTAACTTTGTTGTATACACGATATGCCCTGCTGTTCGTTGAATAGCCGAGGAAGATGCCTTCATCGCTTTTTGATTCAAACTTTGCGACAGGGTTTCGATCCTTCAAGATAAAACAGCGTGATCCGAAAACATGAAAATATTTAATGTTTGGTTTCTTACCTTTCCATAATGTATACGGAGTCTGATTCGAGCCTGGACGTAGATAGACCCGATTGATGATGTGACATGCAGTGTTCATAGCTTCTGCCCAAAATTTTTGAGGCAGTCCTTTGGAATTGAGCAGAACTCGTCCCATTTCTTGAATTGTGCGGTTCTTCCATTCAACAACTCCGTTTTGCTGAGGTGTTTTCGGTGCTGAGTATTCATGTGTGATTCCTGTTTGGTGGCAGAAGGTATCGAACAGATTGTTGTCGAATTCTCATCCGTGATCACTTCGGATTCGAATGATGGGTTCATTTCTTTCTTTTTGAAGTTTCAATGCCAGAGTTTTGAAGGCTTCGAGAGTCTCAGACTTGTCCCTGAGAAAGGTAACCCAAGAAAAACAAGAATAATCATATACGCAAACTAGTATGTATTTCTTACCTCCAACACTTTCTGTTTGAGTTGGACCAATGAGATCCATGTGGATCAGTTCCAAGCAGTGACTTGTGTTTATGGTGTGCTGAGTTGGATGAGAGGATTTGGTTTGCTTTCCTGCTTGACATGCACCACATATGGTTGGTTTGACTTTCAGCTTGGGTAATCCACGAACACCATCAATCTTCACAAGTTTGTCAAGAAGTCTGTAACTTAGATGTCCTAGCTTTTGGTGCCAAAGCTCAGTTTCATCTACATTGATCCTGCAACACAAAACATTGTTAGTGAGAATATAGCAATTATCAGTTGACCTTGTACCTTCCATAACACATTGATTTGTTTTGTCTAGGACACTGCAGCTATTTTTGGTGAAGCTCACGTTCCAGTTCTGGTCACATAGTTGACTTATACTTATAAGATTTGCATGAAGTCCTTTGGGTAGTAGAACTTTCTCCAGTTTTGGCAGACCAACTACGTTTAGCGTGCCTATACCAGTGACTTGTCCTTTTATACCGTCGCCAAAGGTAACTTCACCTTTGCTTGTGTTTACGTTACTCAGAAATTTTGCATTTCCTGTCATGTGACGTGAACACCCGCTATCGAAGTACCATTTTTCTTCTCGACCTGTACTTTTAGAGTGAAAAGATACGAATGAGATATAATCTGTCTTTTTCACCCATATTTGTCTTGTAAAGGGTTGGATGTTCTTGTGTTTGAACTTCTCGATTCTTTGATCCTTGTAGAAGTAGTAGCACACAGGTCTGGTATGACCCCGTAACCTGCAATAATGACATACCGGGTTATAGGATTTATAGTACGGCTTGAGTGATCTTACTGTACCAACTCGATGTGTCGCTGTGCTAGATTCTGGAATATCTCCTCGACCAGGACCTGACGCTTTGACAAACACTGTTTTATCCTATGAGCTGTTTCCTGTGAATCCTAGACCAAATTTTGCAGAAGTCTTTCTTCCAGACTCAAGGATCTCGTCAAGTGTAGACGTGGTATCCGTCATTTGGATTTGGCGTTTGTAGGTGTTCAGCTCCTGCTTCAGAGTCTGTACCTCTTGTTTCAATTTTTCTTCTCTGGCCAATGCCTCTTTGAGAAGTAGATCCCTATCAGCTATTTGAGTTTGATACACTTTCTTTGCATTTGTTACAATCCCTATTTCACTAGTTAATCTAAATCTTCTGCAGAATTATACTCGCCTCCTCCTGAGTCAGCAACATCTTCATGACATGGTCCAGCAGCCATGTGCAGTAAAGGAAACAAAATTACCAGAAATTTCGTCTGGATCAGATCCTCCTGTTTCACCGTCCGAGTCATCATCACTCTAAGTAACTGCTGACATAGATTTCTTGCGTCGAAGATAGGTGGGGCATTCTGTTCGTACATGCCCGAAGCCCTCACATTCATAGCATCTGATCCCTTTACTGTTGGATTTCTCTTTGGACTGTCCTGGACGTGAGCCAGAAGGCTTGAAGGTTGACGTTCCTGATTTAGGACTCGCTTTAGATGATGATGCTCCCTTTTGCATATTCTTGTTTCGTGAACTTTTTGAGACCTGTTTCAAAAGTTTAGAGAACTGTTTAGTCAGAAATACAACAGGATCATCACCTATTTCATCTAAATCAGGTATACAATTATTTTCTTCAGCGGTAAAAGCTACAGTTTTTTGTTTTTTCGTATGATCTGTTAAGATTTCCATCTCATAAGTTTTTAGATTCCCCATTAGTTGTGTTACGGTGTTTTTCCCCCAGTTGCCATGTTCCTGGATAGCTGTAACTTTCATCCGGAACCGAGGTGGAAGAGATCGTAGAATTTTTTTCACCAACTTTTCTTGAGTGAATGGTTCTCCGATGACCATAGCTCGATTTGCTAGCTCTTGCACACGAGTGTGAAAGATCACGATGGTTTCATCTTCATTCATCCGGAGGTCCTCGAAATCTGACTGTACCAGTTGCAGTTTTGACTGTTTCACCGATTTCGTGCCTTCATAGGTAACCTCTAGAGCTTCCCATGCGCCTTTAGCTGAATCATGACCTGCAACAATAGGAAATTGGCTTTCATGAATTAGCCCATAAATAATATCTAGTGCCTTATCGTTGTGTCCAGCACTTGTTTTTTCAGCTTGGGTCCATTCATTTTCAGGTTTCGTCACTCGAGTTTCATCCTCACTGGTACTGGCTTTGGTTGGATGTTCCCAGCCTGTTACAACGATACACCATATTGCTTCACCTTGTGCTTTGAGATGAGTACGTGTGCGCACCTTCCAATATGCATAGTTGTCACCGACTAGCTGGGGAAGAGCTTTAGTGTGCTCCATTCTGTAACACTCAATAACCTGTGAGATCGAACAATTTAACAAAATCAGAAATAATAATAATAGCCGCTGAAGAATTGAGATCAATGGGCACGGAGTAGCCAGATCGACAGACTAATAACTTAAGTCTGGAGGCTCTGATACCAATTGAAAAAGCCCGTGTATCTTGAAATCAATTTAACACTCAGGATTCTACTTAATTTTATGTTACGAGACAATTTCGTTGTTTAATTAAATCAATTTAATCAACGTATAAAGAACGAAATTGAAAGCATAAATAAAGTAAAGACACAGTAGAATTGTTACGCAGTTCGGAGCTCCTTCTTCTACGTCTGCGAGGCAACCCACGTCTGCCCAATCCACTAGAAGTTCACCACAGAGTATTACAAGAGGTAACTACAAACGGCTCACAGCCTTTACCACTACAACTCTTCTAAACCACCTATTCAGGACTGAACCGTGCATGCCATAACCATCTTTGGTGTGTAGCACTTCAGCTGTCACAGATACTGATTTGAAGTACATAATTAAATCACAAATTTAATATAATCAATATTAAAGCAGTAATATAGGAAGCTTGCATATGTGATCAGAATTTCAGAATTGGCAACTTCCTCTTTCGTTTTCCCTTCCTTATATACTGTACGTAATTTCCATTTCACCAAGCCTTGTTTGTAGCTTTCATATGTGGCTTGAATTCTTCTCAACCACACATTCTTTAATTTGAGATCTTCAGACTTGCTCTTTGTCCAACTCATTAGAATGAAATCTCCACCACACATTTTAGCTTGGTCCAGTAATAGTAATTACAACTCATACTAATTAGCATTACAAATTAATAAAATAAAGTAATAAATTAGCCAATCTAATGTGTACTATTTTGTACACTTACAATATATATATCTGCCAATATAGTATTGAACTTAATTTCTTTTCAAATTTATAATATTGGAAAAAAAAATGGCTTGCATTACTGGATCGATAATATAATTATGGACGGACCCAATCAATTACTACTCATTAAATATTGTATAACTATTAAATTTATTTTATCCCCATTTTGATCCATTATTCTTATCTTTGTGAAATTAATGTATTATTATACCTAAATTAAAGATATATATGTCCGTGAGAGTAGTTTCAAGAATAACGTCGCGAGTGACGATTTAATTTCTTTAGCCTAATAAAACTGTTCTTTCAACTTCAACAAGCTTTGGATGGTTCAATTCTAATGTCCCAACTCTTATACTAGTTACCACACGCTATGCATAAATAGTCCAATGTTCAATATATATTTTTAAATTAATTTTTTAGAATTTATCAATGTATCATTTGGTATCTTGTCATATATCAATGTAAGATTATCAATTTTTTTTTATAAAAGTAAATATTTCAAGAATGTATAACTATGACTTGTGGTATAATTTTTCATAAAAGCAATTGGTGCAATAACAGTTTTAGATAATAACACCCTCATTGGATAGTATCCTTGTATAATTTTTGCAACACAAAATCCTATTAATTGGTGTGATCAATGCTTCCTCTTGTGGCCATTTACACCAGAAATGAATTCTTGATTTAATCTAATCCCCTAGTGTGCTTCACTGCAATTTTAGTGCCAGGACGCAGTGCACCTTCAAAACACAAAACCAAATCCTCATTCTCAAAAAAGACAATGATAATAAGCATAGTTTCTCATTTGTGTTGAATATATATAGTAAATTAGGTGTACTATTTAATCAATGCCCATAATTCTAATTAATAGACAAAAGTTAATATTAAATACATATTCATAATATATATTTAACAATTATGTTAATTTTGATTGGGTTGGAGTTCGAATCTAAGACCTTCATTATGAAAATTAATGAGTACGTTAAAAATAATAAACAGTTAACGGAATATTCCGTTACTAAAGTTTGTACTGACTGAATGCATGAGTATTTAGTCGGACTCCCAAATGTATGGAAGTGAGAATAACTAGATGGCTTACTAGTCCACATTTCCATTTGCGTTTTCAGATCAATTGTAGTTGATGGTGACCGATTGATCACATAACAGGCAGTTTTGACTGTTTTCAGCCCAAAATGAATTTGCCAAATTTACAGTCCTCAACATTGCCCTTGTTCTTTCCAATAAGGTTCTATTCATCAACTCTGACACTCTATTTTGTTGTGGAGTATATGTCACCGTGACTTGTCGTTTGATACCTTCATGTAGACAAAATGTATCAAATTCATCACTAATATATTCTCCTCCATTATTCGACCTCACACACTTTATCCTTTCCTCGGATTCAAGTTCAACACGCGCTTTGAAGATTTTGAAAGTTTCAAATACAACCGCTTTTCGCTTTATTGGATATAACCAACATCTCCTAGAGTAGTCGTCGATGAAGGAAACAAAATATTTTGCACATCGTAGGAAAATGTTAGGAACATTTGTATTTAGATTTTGATGATACCAAAAGTTTGGAATTTTAGTCTCCTTTCTTTTATCTTTAAGACTTAGGATTATTTATGTTCAAACTCGAATAGTCTGAATTGTAACTCAAGAAGTCACAATTCGGTTAAGGAAATCAATCTGAATGATAACTCGAAAGGTTACGTTTTGGTTAGTCTCAACAAAACATTCGAATGGTAAAGGGAATAGATACCTCTCGAATAGCTCAAAATGAAGACTCGAAGAATTGAGAACTGAAGATGAAGATTCGAAGAGTAGAAGACTACAAGATTGAAAGGTTGCAAAGGCCGAATAGTTGAAGAACATACCTTTCAAAGTTGTAGAAGAATGAATGGCAAGGGCAACCATTTGTTGGTCACGATTGGATGGTGGAAAGTCTAGGGAGGGGGGGGGGGGGGGTTGAATAGACATTTCAAGCAATTTCGGGATTTATAACACTTTAATAAAATAACTCCACGTATATAATATTAATGAAAATCTAACTTAGAGTGCACAACGGAATAAATGTATTTAAAGTAGTTATGCTTAAAGATGAAGTGTATAGTGAGGTGTTTACCACATGCAATATGATAAAAATGTATGTGATAACTTGTAGGATATTTAGTGGTAAACACTCAAGTTAGTTGGGAGAATAATGCATTTATTCCGTTGCTATCTCTGCTAATTTATACACAATTAACAGAGAAAATAACTCAACAAACATCTCTAGAATATCTCAACAACTTGGAATTAAAAAAAAAAAAAAGATAATGAAAGACTAATTCAAAATAAAACTAATATGCAGTAAATATAGATTTTCTATCCTAACTCAAGTAAGCTATGTTTTAAAGATGGCTTGCATGCTTACGTGAGAAATGGAAAACCCAAATGTAAGTTTCTAGAGAGATAAAATGAGCAGTATGTGGGTTTTGCAAATAATGAGTATGTAAAGCAGTATATAAGTATGAACTGTAAATAAATTAGAGAGAGAGAGATTTTATAGTGGTTCGAAGGTGGTGTAATCTTCTACTCCACTCTTCTCCTTTCACTCCAATGAGTAATTGACTATTTTCAATCACCCAGATACAGTAGTGAGCAACAAAGTGCTAGTTCACCAACTCAGCACTTCCCGAGTGTCTCGCACAAAGCTACAATCCACTAACGAGTATTTTACACAAAGCTATACTCCTACACTAACCGAGTGTTTCGCACAAAGCTACACCCCACTACGGTTTTCACAAGCACCCCTTGTTACTCTTCCATCTCTCTACTATCAGTAGAGATTTCCTTATTTCTCTCCAAATCTCAGAGACTTTTGAGAATTAGTCTCTTTTCTGGATATTTCTATGACGAATATAGAACTTGAAGATTTTTCTTTGTTTTGTTTTGCCTTGCTCTATATGTGTATCTGTGCTGATCTTCATGTGCCTTTTAAAGATGATAGATCAAATATATCCGTTAGAGCGGGATAATTTAATTTTAAAATCTTGGAACTTGTAGCCTGCTATATATGTTGACAATTTGTTCTTATCTTTTTGCTTGATTTTCAAGTTGCGTTTGACAAAATGATATTTTCTTTTGTCTTGATCTTCAGTTGTATCTGACAGATTGATCACCCCTTTTGCAACATGGACTGTATCATCATGCTTAGATTGACTTTCCAATTCCTTTTCACATTAGGCATACACTTCTGTAGTGTTCATAATTGATTACTTCTTTTTGTATCTTTTTTTCTTCTTTCCCGTGTTGATTTACACTTGGACCTTCTCGTATTGTACAATCCTTTTGGCCTTCATATATTGTTGTGAAATCATTGCCTTCTTCCTTACTGGTGTTATTGCTACTCATGTCATGCTACAATCCGTGCTACTTCTAGCATAATTTTTAGCATCTTGATTTGGCCGTGTTTTTGCTCTAAGTTGTGCTACCATTCTTGCTACTTTTAGCAAGATTTTTGCTTTGCTAATTATATCAAGCTAGCACACGTATATCCCATTTTTTCCGTGACTTTCATCAACACCTTGCTACCATTTTTGCTACTTTTAGCAAGCATCCTTGGTAGTGTAGAGGTTATCATTTCCTTGCTACAAAATTTGCTACTTTTAGCAAATATTGTAGCATTCTCTTTAGCCAAGAAATCACTATTAGGTACGCTACAAATTTTGGTATTTTTATAAAAATTATTAGCAACCAAGTGACATCTTCTTCTATGGTGATTATGCTACTTTTAGCATACTTTTGTAACATAATTCGTCATACCTTGCTAGCATTCTTTTCAATTTGTTGAGGATGAGACCGAACCACAATCCTTGCAAATATGCTACTTGTAGCTTCTTCATGCCCGAGCCATCACTACGAAGTGTGCTACGGGTTTTGCTAGTTTTATCAAGTTTGGTAGCACAAGATGGTTTCTTCGTTTCTAGCAAGTGTGCTACTACTAGCAATCTTGCTACTTAGACAATTTGATCTCTATGGGTTTCGAACTAGGGCCTTCCTTTCATTACCATCCTTGCTAGCAATTGTGCTACTTTGAAAATACCTTCTTCATAGGATTCGAACTATTAACTACTCCAAGGTTCTTCTTGTTGTCTCCTTTGCTACACTTGTTGCTTCTATGTTGACTTTGACTTAGGAGCACTTCTTGATACATCTCATGTTACTCCAATTTTTGTTTGTACTTAGACTTCAACATGGTACTTCCTTGATCTCTATTATGTCGTGCTATAACATTTTCTATTCCAAACATTACACTAAAATTAGAATAGGGGACTACTAGAAATTTTCAAAATATATACATTTGGCTCATCAAAATCTTACAATTATTCATAACATCATTCTAACCGAAAGGTTGCAAAGGTCAAAAGATGGAAGGACCTACCTTTCGAAGTAAAAGCGGACCGAATGGTAAGGACAATCATCCATATTCGAGAGGTAGTAAAGGTTTAAGGTTTGAAATGTTAACTTAGTTAACCATTCTTGAGACATTTTTTGAGTCAATAATTCGAAACCTTAAAATCTTAGGTGAATGTGTCCAAGGCAAAGAGAGTCCTACGAACACATCCCAAGAAATATTTTTCCTTAAAAGCCAAGACATTTTGTACAGAGCAAAAAGATATGTTTAGCGCAAAATATGTCACCAACGGCTGGAAAATTGACAAGTCACCTAACCTCTAAAGTACCCGCTGGTCTTTACTCACTAGGTAATAGGCGTTTGAAATTGGTTTCTTTCCAACAGACCTTTTTCAAAGCCCCTATAAATACCTTCACTCAAGGAGATTGAAGGTACTGGTCATTTTCTAAGAAATTCTATTAAGCGTTAAAAAGCTCACATCTAGTAACCAATGAGAGAGACAAAAACTTCAAAGTTCATATCCAATTTCAGAAAATTGTGCTGCTTATTTGTGAAGATCAAGACTTTCAAAGCCAAGCTCTCTTGTTGGCCTGAAGAAAGAAGAAAGTTTAGTCTTCAACCCTTGTATTCTCGACTCGGTAGAAGTAGAAAGAGGCGGAGTAGGCTGGCTATAGTAAAAAATCCTGGTGGAGTTCAAGGCTGGCTTTGTGTTCAAGGCTTGAACATCCTTTGTACTATTGGGAAAGTGCAAACCTCCTTAAGGGTTATAAGGAGAAGAGTGGAGTAGGTGTGTTTTGCTGAACCACTATAAAATTCTCTCTCTTATTTACTTATTTACATTATGCTTAGATATGCTATCACAATCCAATCTAAGCATTTACAAGAACAAAATACGTGCAAACAATCTTAAAGAGAAAAAAAAATATTTCTGCTATGCATACTCAACAAGTCGTTGAAGTTACCTCTCGGTTGCTTGAACAAATTATAATATTTTTCAAAAATCTTACAAATCTGTTCACCCCATCCCCCTCTAGACTTGTACACTAACCCTACCGGGACCAACAAGTGGTATCAAAGCAAGTTACCTTGTATGATAAACACTCTGTGTATACTGCCCAGTGATATTCTTTTCAAATATCAAAACCATTTTCCTTGCACGTATATTTTATTATAAGATGGATCATCATATGTCGAAGAAGCTGATGTTTAGTTTAAATAAATTTGATGACTGGAAGGTGCGCATGCATGCCCACCTATCTGTCTTACATGACGAGATGTGGGAAGTCATTACTGAGGGGCTAACAAAAATAATGATGGTAAATACAAATACTCCTGCCCAAGGACCTGATACACCATAATATGTCCCCAAACCTCGACATTCCTGGACATCTGAGGACAGGGCTCGGAACAACTTAAACAATATCGCCAAGGACATATTGTTTAAGATGGTCGACAAGACATTATTCCCAAGAATAAAAGGAAATGCAAAACCGCCAAGGACATCTAGGAAGTACTCATGCAGATTGGTGAAGGCAATGAGCAGGAAAAGGAGAACAAGCTCACAATAGCCATGAAGAAGTTTGAAGACTTTCAAATGGTTACTGACAAGTCCATAGCCAAGATGGACACTCGATTTATGAAGCTCCTGAGTGAGGTAGCAGATCTGGGAATGGAGCTATCCTAGAAAGAGATCAACCTCAAGATTCTCCGTGGACTACCCAAGTCATGGGAGATGAAGGTCATTGCCATGAGGGATCATCGCGATCTTAAGGCGATTTAAACCACACAAGTATTCAGCGCCCTCAAAGCTTATAAGTTTGAGAGGGAACCCAGACGAGTAGATGATGAACCAAAGAGTGTTGCATTGATAGCTGATCAACAACCCTCTACATTATTCAAGTCAAATTTTAATCCCTCTGACTTTTTAACTAAAGAACAGTTTTCCATGTTTTTCAGGAAATTTAAGCGGTTCATGAGGAAGAATAATATTCAAGGAAGCCCATCCTCAACATCTTCCCTAAACTGGAGAAACTCTGAGAAGTTAAGTGCCTTGAAGAGTAAGGACTCCGAGGAGTTGCAAGTTCTCTGCTTCAATTGCCGAAATCTAGCATAGGACACTACAAGGTGGACTGTCCGTACCTAGTTGTACGAAAGCATCAGGTGTGACACCCCAAAAATCCACATTCAATCCATGGATTAACTGAGTAAGTAATCCTATTTCATTTGAGGAATTAATTTCCTAAAATCCTGATTTTTAATACTCAAGGACTAGTATTTGACTAGTCAACCTTAAAGTTGTGTTGTACCTTGAGCTTTGAGGGGAGTTCCCTTGTTCCTTACACTTTCTAATGGTTAGTAAGGGTATTCTTGACTTTTCACCAAGAGTGTATTATAACCTAACCTAGAAGACTTCTTCATTTCATTCCTTACATTTCCTAGAAATTGGCTCTACCTTCTCTCTAGAAAGAAGTGTAGCTTATTCTCCAAGCTTAGTTGAGACCCTTGTCAAGATTCCAAGATTTGCTTCCAAGATTAAACCTTTCACCTATTTGGGCATCTAGGAGGGTAAGATCTAAGTCCATCTTGTGTTTTTGGTTCCATCTTAGTTGTCTTTTTCTTAAAAGTAGGATCTTTATGATCTTTTGGTTTGATCTTGAAGTGGGTTTGGAAAGTAAGCCTTGTAAGGAGCTTGTTGAGGTGTAAAGTGAAGTCTTTTGGTCTACAAGAGGTAACCCATGCTCTACTAAAACCTATTTTGCTTACCTATATGTGATTTCTTGGATTCTACTTGTGTTTTGCTATGAAATGTGAGGGTTTATGCATTTGTCTTGTGAAAATGCATATCTAGAGCTTGTGTTTAGGGTTCCTTTGTGCCATTGCTTGGCATTTTCCATGATTCAAGTCATTTTGTTGTATTGGGTGAGATTTGGCATGTTTTGGACTTGAATTTGTGTTTGGGGAAGAAAATCCCCAAAGGGATTTGTTGTGGTACAAGTGTGTACCCGCGGGCAGAACGACGGGCGGGGCACCATCCGCCGGCCTACCTGCGGGTACATGGCCTTGTGGGAAGGTGTTCCCGCGGGCGGAACCACAGGTGGGGCAGTACCCGTGGGTCCACCCGCGGGTACATAGGTGGTGTTGTGATGGGATTTGATCCCCGTGATTCGTTTGGCTCGGTATTTGGTCTTTTGATTTCCCGATGTTCTTTTGTGGAACTATTTGAGCGTCTTCTTGATGTTTCGTATGTCTAGAACTATATGGTAGGTATCCATGTAGGACTTTGGTGTCTTGAATCGTGCTAAGTGTTCAACATTGTGTTTCGTTGAACCGTGAAGTGTCTTGTGTGTTCCTCGGAACTATCTTGAGTTTCTCCGTTGATGAGCATGCTAGTTTGTTGTCTAAATGCTAGCGTGTGTGTTGTTTGTACCTTTCGTTTGGTTGATGATAACTTGCGTTATTCATCGTTGATGTTGTTGGGCTGTGACCCATTCCTTGATTGAGTATGTTTCATACCTTCGTTGTGATCCATTGTTTGACTCTAGTTGAGTTGTGGTGCGTGTGTGGCTTTACCTGGATTGCACGATTAGTGGTATGGGACACTAGTCACCAAGGTATTGCAGCGATCCTCGTGGTGGCCGTGACGTGATTATGGAGTTGTCGCCTTTGTGTGAGGTTCACGTTTTTGGGGGATAACATGTGTTATCCGGGCATGTGTCTGTAAGATGTTCTTCTTTATGTCTTTCTTAAAAAGTTTTTTTTTTTTTTTTGTAATGATCTTTATCCTTATATAAATTACTCGTTGTTACACATCTCGTGTCACTTGTCTGAGTTACTTGTCCTTGCCTTACTTATTATTGGCTTTTATCTAGAAAAGACTTGTAAACTCTCGAGTATGGCTGACTTGTAATAGAAAATCCGTTATGGAACCTTTTATCAGCCTTATAAGAAGAGTATAGGTTTTGGCATCATCAAAAAGGGGGAAATTGTTAGGAACACTTGTATTAGGATTTTGATGATACCAATGTAACCTAGAAAGTAGACCCCTAACCGTTATTATTTACAATCGCCGCTTTTGTCCTAGACGAAAGTTGTCATAACTCACATGTAATTCGTGTTAAGCTAGTCAAACACACGAAGACAAGTTATGCCTAGTTGTTAGGGTTATCAAGACGAAAGAAGACACGAAGCATGAAGCAACTACAACGAGAGTTAACCAGGAGTTGTCATTGAACACGAAAGGACAGTCTTATTAATGACAATTCGTCAAGACATTCCTTCTCATCAAAAGCAAAAAGAATGTCTCCACTGTCTGACTTGACAACATCCTAGGAAAAAAAGGACCTCAACTTATGGGACATGCATACCAAGGAGCATTAAATGAAGATGTACTATTTCCTGAAGCTAAAGGACAAAACCCTAAGGCTCTCCATGCCAGCAATGGCTACAAGGTACAATCTCATTAAGGGAGCATTTAATGCGGGAAGCTCCCCGGTCCTTACCCACTGGATAATAGGTTTAAAAATTCATCTCCCTCCAATGGATGAATTTTTCCTCACGTATATAAACCCACCTTCACCGACTAAGAAGGTGCTGGTTCTTATCACTCGATCTATTTATACGCAAAAGCTCTTAAACGCTCTCATCTCTCTCAAGCTTTTGTGAACCAGTGTTATGGTGCAAAAATACTTGAAGAAGTTCATTGATACTCATCTTACACCTTAAAGAAGTCTTGAAACCTGTACGAAGCAATCATTCCTCATCAGTCAAGACTTCATCACGTTGGAGAAATCAGAAATCATTTTCTACCAACCTCAACTATGAAGAAGAAGTTGATAGAGGCGGAGTAAACTCGAGGAGTTGAAAAACCTACGAAGGCTGTCCGGCTTAGTGATCAAGGAAGTCTTTGTGTAATTGTACTAATGAGTGATAGTGCAATCCTTCCATAAGTTGTGGAAGAAGAGTGGAGTAGGCAAAGTTGGCCGAACCACTATAAAACTCTCGTCTCCCTATCTCTTTACTTACGCTTTTCATTTCTGCATCATATTATCTTTCACGTCATTACCGAAAGCTCTCTTTATAACGAAAACCCGTGCAAAGCAAATAAACGAACTTAACATTTTCGCTGCGCCAAAACACCGAAAGGTTATTTTTAGGGCAAAACACGAAAATAGTCTATTCACCCCCCATCTAGACTCTCGCTACAACTCTATCGGGACCAAAATCATAGCAATGAAATTTTCAGTACTATCAGAAACAAGATTAATTGTTTTACCTTGTTTCCATTGGCCACTTCCCTGGCCATGATCACCAGAATTTTTACCTTCCATTTGTGCCTTTCTTTTCTTCCAGATTTCACAGCCTTTTTTAAAGTGTGGACCGTTGCACACCCATCATGATACATATGCATTTCCTTTTCCTTTTCCTTTCTTCTTAAACTTTGAAGAATTTGTGGTCTATCCTGGCTTCGCTTTTCCTTTACGGTTCCCACTTGATTTGCCTTCATCAACATAGTTGATGACAGAACCTGAAGCCCCGGTGACTTGCACTGCCTGCATTCTTACTTTCCTGCAGTTTGATTCCCTCCTCAACCCGAAGGCCAACCCCCAACTGTTCCATGGTAAGAGCTTCCTTTTTATCCTTTAAGGTAAGTTGTACCTTTTTCCAGGAAGGGGGCAACTTATCAATGATACTGGCAATGGCAATGGAATCATCCATATTCATATCATGTTGCCTCATTTGCCCAAGTATCCTGACAATCTCATGGAATTGTTCCATGACCGGACGATTGTCCACCATTTTATAATTATTGAACTCACTTACCAGGAATTTCTTACTGGAGGCATCCTCAGATATGTACTTTGCTTCAAGTACATCCCAGTGGTCCTTTGAGGATTCCTCATACTGATAAATATCAAAGAGGGTGTCAGACATACCGTTTAGAATATGGCCGCGACAAGCAAGGTCATCATTCTCCCATTTTAGTCTCCGGCGAGTAGCCTCAAGAGTCTCATCTTCCCGTTCCTCCGGCTTTGGGGTACTTAGTACGTATGCCACATTCAGAGCCGCAAGGAGGAACTTCATCTTCTTCTGCCACCTACGGAAGCCCACGCCTTCAAACTGCTCCAACTTAGGGAAGTTGGTTGCAAAGTCCAGAAGTCCAGAACTCATCCTTCCTCAGAAACAGAATTTTAAAGCTTGTAGATTGTTTGAGGAAAATGGAGTGTTTAATGATAGGGAAGTGAGGAAATGAGATCTTCAGGCGTGTAATCAGTTTCCTATAAGCTTTAAATCTCCCTCAACTGAAGCAACAAGGTTCAAGCTTTAATCTTATGGGATACAAGAAGATGATGAAATTCTTAAGTTGCTTTGTTTAAGAATTTCCTGTAGAAAAGCAGTACTGTGAAATATCTCAGTCTTATGCAAGTTAATTGCATGTATTCTTTTCAGACATTTCTCCAAATATTTATAGATGCACACAAAGTAGTTTGGAGAAGTTACACGGAAGTTAATTATTAAAATTTAAAACTTAACTTCCATAAGATATATCTTATCTGATATATCAAGCATGAGAAAAATTAACTGAACCATATATATTTTCATAAGATATGGACCTACGTAGGTTCATGCACTGCATACAAAATAGTAACGTTAAGTATATATATTATATATATTTATTATTCATTGCATGTTAACACGCAAAATGAATAAACATATAAAATATATATATTAATACCAGTCATGCATGCAGTACATTCAAAATCAAAAGAAAGAAGTGAAATCAATCTTTCATTAATATATATATTAATACTTGTCATGCATGTAGTACATACAAAACAAGAAGAAAGAATTGAAATTAATATATCTTTCGTTAACTTTCATGGCCGAAACATTCATTTGGCCGAAAGTTTCATTTTGCCGAAAGTTTCTTTCATGGCCGAAAGAAAGAGAAGGTTCGAGTGACCATGAGAAGGTACAATGCCTGCTTCACACGAACCCAAAGTTTCGTGTAACCAACGAAGAGAACGAAAGGACATCTACTCGTTAAGCAATGCAATTATCCAACCCGAAACAATCTGAGTACTTTCGGTTTCAACCATACGCAAAACATATTTCCCATTTTACTTTCTACCAAACTAAAATAATATTTATAACTCCACAACTCCAAACATTATTTAAGCTTTCATGGTAGTCGATCTGAAATATTAATCTCCATTACTATATAAATTTCCAACAGGGGGGGGGGGGGGGGGTTGAATAGAGATTTTAATCAACTTTGGGATTTATAACACTTTAATAAAAATAACTCCACATATATAAGATTAATGAAAATCTAACTTAGAGTGCACAACGGAATAAATGTATGTAAAGTAGTTATGCTTAAAGATGAAGTGAGGTGTTTACCACATGCAGTATGATAGAAATGTATGTGATAACTTGTAGGATATTTAGTGGTAAACACTCAAGTTTGTTGGGAGAATAATGCATTTATTCCGTTGCTATCTCTGCTAATTTATACACAATTAACAGAGAAAATAACTCAACAAACATCTATAGAATATCTCAACAACTTAGAATTAAAAAAAAAGTAATGAATGACTAATTCAAAATAAAACTAATATGCAGTAAATATAGCATTTTCTATCCTAACTCAAATAAGCTATGTTTTAAAGATGGCGTGCATGCTTACGTGAGAAAGGGAAAACCCAGATGTAAATTTCTAGAGAGATAAAATGAGCAGTATGTGGGTTTTGCAAATAATGAGTATGTAAAGCAATATATAAGTATGAACTGTAAATAAATTAAAGAGAGAGAGAGATTTTATAGTGGTTCGAAGGTGGTGTAATCCTTCTACTCCACTCTTCTCTTTTCACTCCAATGAGTAATTCACTATTTTCAATCACCTAGATATGGTAGTGAACAACAAAGTGCTAGTTCACCAACTCAGCACTTCCCGAGTGTCTCGCACAAACCTACAATCCACCAGCGAGTATTTTGCACAAAGCTATACTCCTACACCAACCGAGAGTTTCGCACAAAGCTACACCCCACCACGGTTTTCACAAGAACCTCTTGTTACTCGACCATCTTTCTACTCTCAGTAGAGATTTCCTTATTTCTCTCCAACTCTCAGAGACTTTTGAGAATTAGTATCTTTTCTGGATATTTCTATGACGAATATAGAACTTGAAGATTTTTCTTTGTTTCGTTTTGCCTTGCTCTATATGTGTATCCGTGCTGATCTTCATGTGCGTTTTAAAGATGATAGATCAAATATATCCGTTGGAGCGGGATAATTTGATTTTAAAATCTTGGAACTTGTAGCCTGCTATATTGACAATTTGTTCTTATCTTCCTGATTTTCAAGTTGCGTTTGACAAAATGATCTTTTCTTTTGTCTTGATCTTCAAGTTGTATCTGACAGATTGATCACCCCTTTTGCAACATGGACTATATCATCAGGCTTAGATTGACTTTCCAATTCCTTTTCACATTAGGCATACACTTCTGTAGTGTTCATAACTGATAACTTCTTTTTGTATCCTTTTTTCTTCTTTCCCGTGTTGATTCTTTTTCAATTTTTGTAAACTTGATTCGAGTATACTTTATGCTTGATTTATACTTGGACCTTCTCGTATTGTACAATCCTTTTGGCCTTCATATATTGTTGTGCAATCCTTTCCTTCTTCCTTGCTGGTGTTCTTGCTACTCATGTCATGCTACAATCCGTGCTACTTCTACCATAATTTTTAGCATCTTGATTTGGCCGTGTTTTTGCTCTAAGTTGTGCTACCATTCTTGCTACTTTTAGCAAGATTTTTGCTTTGCTAATTATATCAAGCTAGCACATGTTTATCCCATTTTTTTCGTGACTTTCATCAACACCTTGCTACCATTTTTGCTACTTTTAGCAAGCATCCTTGGTAGTGTAGAGGTTATCATTTCCTTGCTACAAAATTTGCTACTTTTAGCAAATATTGTAGCATTCTCTTTAGCCAAGACATCACTACTAGGTATGCTACAAATTTTGCTATTTTTATAAAAATTATTAGCAGCCTAGTGACATCTTCTTCTATGGTGATTATGCTACTTTTAGCATAATTTTTTAACATATTTTGTACATACCTTGCTAGCATTCTTTTCAATTTGTTGAGGATGAGACCGAACCACAATCCTTGAAAATATGCTACTTGTAGCTTCTTCATGCCCGAGCCATCACTACAAAGTGTGCTAGGGTTTTGCTAGTTTTAGCAAGTTTGGTAGCACAAGATGGTTTCTTCGTTTCTAGCAAGTGTGCTACTACTAGCAAGTTTGCTACATGGATAATTTGATCTCTATGGGTTTCGAACTAGGGCCTTCCGTCCGTTACCATCCTTGCTAGCAATTGTGCTACTTTGAAAATACCTTCTTCATAGGATTCGAACCATTAACTAATCCAAGGTTCTTCTTGTTGTGTCCTTTGCTACACTTGTTGCTTCTATGTTGACTTTGACTTAGGAGCACTTCTTGCTACATCTCATGCTACTCCAATTTTTGTTTGTTCTTGGACTTCAACATGGTACTTGCTTGATCTATATTATGTCGTGCTATAACTTTTTCTATTCCAAACATTAGACTAAAAATAAAATAGGGGACTACTAGAAATTTTCAAAATATATACATTTGGTTCATCAAAATCTTACAATTATTCATAACATCATTCGTAACCGAAAGGTTGCAAAGGTCAAAAGATGGAAGGACCTCCCTTTTGAAGTAAAAGCGGACCGAATGGTAAGGACAGTCATCTGTATTCGAGAGGTAGTAAAGGTTTAAGGTTTGAAACGTTAACTTAGTTAACCATTTGAAAAGAACTGCTTGAGACATTTTTTGAGTCAATAGTTCGAAACCTTAAAATCTTAGGTGAATGTGTCCAAGGCAAAGAAAGTCCTAGGAACACATACCAAGAAAGATTTTTCCTTAAAAGCCAAGACATTTTGTATAGAGCAAAAAGATATGTTTAGCGCAAAATATGTCCCCAACGGCTGGAAAATTGACAAGTCACACAACCTCTAGAGTACCCGCTGGTCTTTACTCACTAGGTAATAGACGTTTGAAATTGGTTTCTCTCCAACGGACCTTTTTCAAAGCCCCTATAAATACCTTCACTAAAGGAGATTGAAGGTACTGGTCATTTTCTAAGAAATTCTATTAAGCGTTCAAAGCATTCAAAAGCTCACATCTAGTAACCAATGAGCGAGACAAAAACTTCAAAGTTCATATCCAATTTCAGAGACTTGTGCTGCTTATTTGTGAAGATCAAGACTTTCAAAGCCAAGCTCTCTTGTTGGCCTGAAGAAAGAAGAAAGTTTAGTCTTCAACCCTTGTATTCTCTACTCGGTAGAAGTAGAAAGAGGCAGAGTAGGCTGGTTATAGTCAAAAAACCTGGTGGACAACAAAGAAGATCATACGATATCTAAAAGGCACAATCAATGTTGGATTGTGGTATCCAAAAGGTACAGATTTTACTCTATCGGGTTTTTAAGATGCGAATTTTGCAGGTTGCAAAATAGATAGAAAAAGCACTTCCGGGACATGCCAGTTCTTGGGGGAAGGCTTGTTTCTTGGTTCAGCAAAAAGAAAAATTCCATCACAACTAGTACCGTTGAGGCCGAATACATTGTTGCAGGAAGTTGTTGTGCGCAAATTTTGTGGATGAAGCAACAATTGAAGGATTACGAAGTTAATTGTGATGACGTTAGTATTTATTGTGATAATACTAGTGCAATCGCTATCACTCACAATCCGGTGCTTCACTCAAGAATCAAACATATTGACATTCGACATCACTTCATAAGGGATCACGTTGAAAAGAAAAATCTAAAGATTGAATATATCCATACGGAAAACCAAGTTGCTGATATTCTCACGAAGCCTTTATGCGAAACAAGATTTTCTACCATAAGGCACAAGTTGGGAATGATCGAAATGAGCTAAGTATCACTGGACTTAATCTCTCAACTTAAATTGATACTTGTGCTCAAAATAAATTGTTTTACGTGAATAAATTGTTTTATGTGATTATATGCATATGTTTATTCAAATTTTTTATGTGATAAAATTGCAATATGTGTTTGGAATTTAATTATGTATTTGCATGTGTTATTTAACGTGAAATCATATGCCATGCAAATTAATTTGATAAAATACGCAATTCATGATTTATTTGAAAATTTATTTAAAATTTCATGTTTTAATGTGTTATTTAGTCTACAAGTATTTGTTCATATTTGTATAATTTAAATAATTTGTTTGCATGAACAATTTGCTTTAAAAGATTTAATTTAGTGTGTTTATTGCTTTATATATGTGTTTCGTACATATATGATTTATGTGTTATATTTTGTTTTAAAATATTTTAGAAATTTGAGCTGAAAGATAAATATTTTTGTTAGTTTATAAATATTTTAGAATCTGAGTTGTATGTAAATTTGGAATATGTGTGATAAATTTGTTAATTTCAAAAATGTGTTTAATTTGATTGGAAATTGCCGTGTATGTGTTTAATATAATTGTTTTATGTGATTGATTATTTATGGTTAATTTATGCTACTAACGAGATGTTTGAGTATGATTATATTTGTGGTACACGATTTTGAGAAGTAAATCAGGAGATAAAGGAGGAAAATTAGAGTTTAATTGGGTATCAAACCTCCACCCATAAACTCCTACCCTTTCTAAACCCCCACCCATCCTAAACCTCCCCCCCCCCCCCCCCATAATCCTCTGTTAGATCAAATCTTTCCAAATAGATTTACCCTCTCTCTCTTAATCGACACCCGCATCTCGCCTGTCAGAAAAATCACCCTCTCAATCGATCCCCATAAACAAATCTCAAGGAGATCAGAACCCAAATCCTTCCTAAGTGTCTCTTCAAATCTCCACCCTCTACACCTTACGTGCATTGGGTATTTCTAAAGAGGTGTGAGCATTAAATGCTCTTGTCTGATAATGATGATATATTCTCTTTCCTCGTAACACCATCTATCAGATGACTCATCTACCCTAAACTCACCCATTCGACACACCTCAACCAAAAGGGTACAATTGAGAAGTTTCATCTCTCTCTTTAAATTTGAAAAACCCTCATCATATAAACCCCTCACTTATCTCTCAGAAAAGTCTTTCATACATCCGAATTATCATAGAACTCTCTCTCTCTCTCAAAACTACATCGTCCCTCTTCTATCAACTGATCTGATCATCATGGCTCAATTTGGAAGAAAGCAAATTGTTCCTATTCTAGCCCTCTCGCAACAGCTGACTAATGGGATGGTACTTAACCCTGAGTTTTTCAAACTGGGTTCTACTAACAAAGATACAGCCGAGAAAATTCTTCAAGCACTGAAAGACTACGGACTGTTTGATTTCTTCACCTACAACTACTTTGGAACATTTGAAGAAGATGTCGCTGAATTCTACCTACATGCAGTCGTTGAAAAGGATTCAATCAAATCTCGAGTTGAAGGATCAGAAGTTTCAATAACTGAGAATGATATACACAAGTGCTTCAGTTTTCCTGAATCTCAGTTAATGCCGGAATCTCACAGCTATGTTGTTCAAAATTTTTGGAACGAGATTCGTGGTCCTACGGCTCCAATCTTCTCTGATGTATCTGCTCATAAGAACGTGTTGAAGTTTGAATATGAGATGTTGGTGGACATGATTTACAAGATTCTTGAACACAAACTGAGAAGTATTGAAGATTTGACCGCATCAACAGTATGCATGATGGACGGAATTATGAAAGGAATAAAATTCAAATGGGCAAGATTTATCTACAGGAAGATGGTTATATTTGTGCAAGCTGCCAAACCAATGAAGAAACCTGCTGTGGTGGATCGTTTCTATCAAAATGTTGGATATGGTCTCATCATTAGAGAACTGCTAAGGAAGAAGACAATTCCAATGAGAAAGCACAAAAATATTGGAATCTACAGAGTACTCTTTCGAAAATTCAGCCCGAATTTTGGGAAAAGATCAAGCCAGAGAAAAGGACAAGAAGGTGGTAGTTCAACAAGTTCAAAGACACCTCAAAGCTCAAGAATGAGAAGCAGCAAAGCAATCTCAGCCTCAAGTAATCAAATTGGATCAAGTAATCGGTCCGGAAGAGATCAAGAAGCCATCAGTACGGCTATGACTGTTGTTCCACTCAAATATGCCGAATGTGCAAGTTTCTAATGATCTACAACGAAGGCTCTCAAGTCAATCTGCAGCCGAACGAAGTGCAAGATCTATAGTGTTTGACTCAGCTCTCATTCAAGATGATCCGGAGCTGTTAAGAGAATTAATAATGGTGCAAACTTGGAGAGAATGGAAACTTGAAATATATCATTCTTTCATGTCAAAAATCACCCCAGATTTGATACGGAGTGAAGATTTTTCTTTGGAATGGTGCGGAACTAACGTGATGCTAGATGCACTCAACATGGATTTAAATCAAGTCTATCACATGAAGCTACACGAAAAGGCAACCAGACAGAAAGGAAAAGCATCAATAAAAGGAGGAAGTACGGCTCAAGATCGTATAGCCGAACATGAAAGACAAAATGAAATATCACTTCAGTTAGCTCTACAAAGGTCAGTCTATGACACACATCATTATCCAAGTAATACATCTCTTGTGGATAATTAAATTTTTAATGGAAGAACTGAAGGGACGACACTCATTCATGTACCAATCATGAGCACTGAAAATCATATGGACATACCTGTGAAAGTCCATGATACTTCTTTACTGATATCTGATTTGACCCCCACAACAATTAATGTTAATTTGGAGTGCAATGAACAACTTGTGGGATCTAATAAAGTTGAAGTGTCAGTACGAGAAGAATTAAGAGGAGAAGTGTCAGATGAAACAAGAAGGGACATACCAGTGGAAGTTGCAGTAGAAGTTGCTACTGAGAGTAGACAACAAATCACAGAGAATTTATCCAGTGCATTGCCAGTACACCATACCGAGTCTACCATGCCTATCATGGACCCTGTTCTAGAAAATGAAGACTTATTTGCAGACAACTACACGAGAACAGAAGTCTTAGAAGAAGAGATTTGTGATCTCAATCAAGAAGTCGAATCACCTGAAGAAGAAGAAAGGATGCAACTTGTAGACACACCTATTCTCACAGATCCGAGAAGAAGTCCATTCGGATCTCCTCAAAATTTTGTGCAGGCAAGTGATCAAGAATATGGCATTTTTACATCCTTATTTGCAAAAGTTGCCGAATCCGGTGATGTTGTTTGTCAAACCATTGGAGAGAAGTTGATTGAACAAAATCAAAAGATGGATCAACAACACACGGATACACGAATCAATCTGAAGGAATTAATGGACTATCAAAATATTTTGAAGACTCAGATTGACAAAGCTGAAAGGATCTTGAAAGGAGAATTGACAAAAGGCTTACATGAAGTGATTCAACTCATGAAGAAGGAACATGAAGCAGCTGAAAATATTCACAACGAACGCCACTTGCGACAAATCAAGGCGATTCAAGATCAAGAAAGCTGAATCAACAAACTTGAAGTTGAGCTCACAGTTGCAACAAACAAGCTGTTTCCATTGAAACACACAATAGTGTTGAAACTGTGAAGGCAAACCAAGACCGAGATTGTAAGACCCTTGCACTTTTGGTTGATAACGCCAAAAGGGTGGAAGAAATTCTCAGTCACTTGGCTTTGCAACAACAAGAATTTGTTCTTGGAAGCCAACAATAGCTAGTAATATCGACCCAAGGTCGAGGCCGAAACCGCAGACAATTCTCACAAAGACCATCTCATATTGGTTTTTTTAAGTTCGCGAATCCTAGTCTTGGTACGAGTACATCGAAAGTTGCTGAAAATCGTGGCTGGTTTGAATGCTATTAAGGTACCGCCACTCAGACAACAATATGGACTAAGGAAAATCTACCAAGCATGATCAAGAAATGGCCTACAGCCGATCAAGCCTAATGGATCTCGGACAAGAATAAAGAAGAAGAAGGCAAAAGGAGAAGAACCGAGATGTGGTATGAACTAAGAGATTTCACTGGAAATATGGGCATGAATCTTGGAGAAGAAAGAAGCTTCGAAGAATGTGTTTTATGGTGGGAAGCTGGAGTTCTTCAAGGCAATAATATCAAAGAAGCTTTTGGATATTACATGGCCGGACAAGTTACGAAGAGATTTCAGAATGCAAAGTTCAAAGATGATTTCTTCAAGCTCAGAGAACATGTCAAGGAAATCTTGAAGAAAGACTTTGGTGTGAAGAAACCCAGAAGGTAATCTGAAAAATCTCTTAAGCTGATGTTTTCGCAATTTTCGAACATCTGTTTCGTTTTTCTCTAAATAATTCGAAATATATAAATAATAATTTCCCATGGTCTATTTTGAGTCTATATTTTAATTGTCTTTTTTAATTAGACCTTCGTGAATTAAAAAGACAAGAAATGTCAAAACGCACATAAATTTTTTTTTTTTTAAAAAAAAATGATGATCAAAAATAAAAGAATTCAAGATGCGTTTAGGAGCTTGTCTAAAAATTAATTCACAAGTTTCTTTTGATTGTGTCTAGAAAACCATTTGTTAAACTCATCTTGGCTTTGTCAAATAAAATTGAGCAAAATGATTATTTTTCAAAGACTTAAAGCCAATGACTGAGTATAGGTTTTGACATTATCAAAAGGGGGGAAATTGTTAGGAATAAAGTGTAATGGTTTTGATATGCCAAATATGTATCTGTAGATCCCCCAATTTTATTTCATAGGTCTAGTAGAGTCTTAGACCATGATCGGGAAATTATTTAAGTTGCAAAAGATAAAAACAGAGGAAGATGCATGAAAATAGAGGAAGAAGATATCAAGCCGAAAATCAAGAATTTGTCTGGAGAAAATGACAAATTATAGAAGAAGTTGAATGATATAATATTCACGTCAATGCTACTCAAAGGAATTCCCAGGAGAATTTTCGTTGAAGAAAATTAAGTTTTGAAGATTGCAAGAATTTGACTTGGAGATCAAGCATCTATGGAAAGAAAGGAGTACATCAAAGATGATTGGAGATTTAACCAATAAGATGTACGAATGAAGTGGAAGATGTCTAATTTATTATGTGTTCTAATTTATTATGTGAAATGGCTCAAGTTCGAATCTCACCATCAATAGTTTTACAAGGTAAAATTTGAGAAGCCAAAATTAATTAAGTCTGACGAAGTTTGGCGCTAGTTTGGCTTTGGGCGTCAATTACAAGTGGAAATTGGGAAGCACTTTGGGCGTCAATTACCCAATTTCAAAGCAATTGGAATTGGGAGCCGATTTCAGAGCAATTGAAATTGGGGGCTAGTTTCACAATGGAATCAATTGAAATTGGGAGCCAATTCAAGTTGTAGTATGGGATGCAATTTCAAATTGGTCCATTGAAATTGGGAGCCAATTCAAGTTGTAGTATGGGATGCAATTTCAAATTGGGGACCGATTCAAAGAAGACATTGAGATCAAATTGAATTGAGATGAAATTCAACACCAGGAGAAGTCTGGAAGCCAATTTCGAAGTCAAAGTCAATAATTCAAATTGGGAAGCAATTGAAGCACCAGGAGTAGATTGGGAGCCAATTACAAGTCAATGTCAATTGGGTGCCAATTACAGTAAAATATTCTCACAAGGAAAAATACTAGTCTACCTAGTATGGGATTAAATTGAAGAATATTTTGAAGTATTTAAATCCCAAAGAAACCAGAACCACTTCAGAGCTGATCAGAGAAACCATTATACACAAAACTGAGACCCAGATATTTCCAAGAAACGTGAGAAAACCAGAGGAATATTAGATGGAGTTTGGGTACTCATTTGCATGAAGTTGAAGCTCTACCAACGGCTAGCTTATCTCTTTCTGACACTTTGTAGAAGATAAGATAAGATCTCTGACAAAAGATACAAGATTTCAAAAATGAGATCGTCTCTTTCCAACGGACAGATTCTCATTACCAGCTATATAATGATGAAGATATGAAGACTTGAAGATAGAGGAAGATAAACGAACTCATCAGGGGAACTAACGAGCAAAGAGCTTAACAAGAGCAAAGAGCAAAAATCTCATTTGGTACAGAGCATACCAAAAATCTTCAAGTGAGAAGTGAGAAAAGAAAAAGAACTCAGAGAGCTTCAAAGAAAATATTCTGAGAGTTCTTGAACAGAGCTAAACAGAGCAAAAATCAAGTGCTTTACTTGATACACTCAAAGAGAGAAAACACCTAGAGCGTTCAAAGAGAAATCATTCCAGAGTGTTTCATCTTCATCAAAGAGACCTGCGCATCATTGAAGATCAACTACAGAGTCTCGAAGTTGGAAGCAAGACAACACTTGTTTTGGAGCAAAACAAGAGAAGGGAGGAAAGTAGCACGGAGCTGTGAAATCCTGGATTGTCACACGAAGCTGTGAGATCCAAAGCAGCAGTGTCAGAGGCACTGGGCGTGATTAGTGCGGGCTTTGTGATCAAAGCACTAGATCACAGGACACGTTTCTACCAGAGTGTGGAAGACGGGGGGAAAGTAACGCGGAGTCGTGAAATCTTGGGATAATAGCGCGGCGATGTGAAACTCGAAGCAGCAGTGTGGTGTCACTAGGCGTGATTAGTGCGGGCTTTGTGATCAAAGCACTAGATCACGGAATTCATTGTATCTTGGAACCAAGAAGTGGTGGATATAGTGAATTGATCTTGGAGATAAGAGCAAGTGGAGTAGGAGGATTACACCACCTCGCGAACCACTATAATTATCTTGTGTTCTTTACTGCTTTCTTTACTTACTGCTCTTTACTTGCTCTACACGAGATATAACTCACACAATCTCACACACACTTTATCTTTATTTAATTCCGCCTAGTTTGTTGTGCTGTACGAAAAAGTTTTAAAGTCTATTCACCCCCCCCCCCCCTCTAGACTTTCACCTTACCTCTCTTGTGTTTCTTAAAACCTCAAGGGAAAACTCCTTTCTTAAAACCCTCCAAATCCCTAAAACCCACAAAAACCCCCAAATCAAAAACCCTTCTTCCTCCTCACACTCTCCCTCACCCACACCATCTCTGTAACACCCCGTGTTACGACCCCTAAAACCAATTAATCATTTAATCATTTACCCAAAAGAAAGAATTAAATTCCAGTAATTAATTAAGAAAGGTCCACCATGGTCCATGGGCCCTTATCCCTAAAACTAATCCCCTAGTCCTATAGGAAATAGAACTATCAAACCCATACCACTTGGACCCTAATTAGGACTCTTAAATATATAAATAGGGGGCCTAGGAGGCACTTAGAACCCACACAACAATAATCTCTCACCACATAAGAAATTCCAAGAAATCCCCTTGGAGAAATCAAGAAAGAAGGAATCTTAAAGAAAGACCCTTCATAGCCAAGGAAATTAATTAAGGCTAAAAGGTAACCCATGTCTCAACAAAACCTATTTTCCTTGCTATAGTTATCTTCTTTGGCCTCCTCTCTATACTTGTGTCTTGACGAATCGTTTATGATATTGATAATATGTTCTTGATGATTGTGAGATGATTTTATGTCTGATCTTGATGATCTTGATGATGATAAGAGGTTCTTGATGATTATGTGATGTTCTTGATGAATCTTGATGTTTTGATGATTAAAAGATGAACTATGATTTTATTGATTTCAATATGATTAGAGCCCTAGGATAAAATTGGGAATTTCGTATTGTGTTATTCTTGATATAATTGGGTGGGGTTTCGCATGTTCGGGTGTTGACTATGTTTAGAAGTCATGATAGGATATGTGCTATATGATTCTTGCTTTTGATCCGTTAATTGCCTACGTGGTGTCATCAATTGCGTTTAAAAGTGTCTAAGCATGATTTCGGGTTCCACAACGGATCCCGGGATGTTTATTTTGATAAAAAGTCAGTGGGGGGTAGGGGGACCCGCCACCTACCCGCTGCCCGAGAAGGGCGTCGCCGGCAGCGGGCAGGCGACTGCCCGCCGCGCACCCGCTGCCCGGAGACTTGTCGCCGGCGGGCAGCCGGCGGGTGGTGACCAGCATCTCTCGCTGAACAGATATAATTTATTTCAACGTGATGGAGTGGGTTACCAGCATCTCTCGCTGAACAGATATATTTGGCTTTCAGGCACAAATGAGTAGACACTGGAGCGCGCTAGAGATTTGGAGCGTAGAGTAGATAGTTTCCCTTTCGGCCTGCGTGCCATGCTTACGTATTGACATTATTGAGGATTTTAGTTAGTTAGCCTGTGCACCTGAGTTCTCTAGCTCCGGTGTGGCATAGCGCCCCGTACTCGTATGTTATGTTTTGGGATTTAATGAGAATTTACCTTTATTTTATAAGTGTTAAAAGTTTTAAAATTTTGGGGTGTTACAGTTGGTATCAGAGCCTAAGTTTGACCCTAGGATAAGACCTCGAAGATCGGACTTTAAGACATTACGCTTGAACTCTAGGTATTTAAGTGCATAGGACTTAGGAGACTTAAGACGTGTGGTGAGATTGTGAGTATACCCACCATCACATATTCCCCCTCACTCTTGTTTAAATTTAAAGAACTTCCCCTCCGCTTATCGCACCAAGGTAAGGGTACAAAACTCTAACTCGACAATACTATAAACATTGACCCAGTAAAACAGCAGCATGGCACCAAACAGAAGACAATCAAGGACTCCGGAACCCACCACACACGACCCCCTGACTCAAACCCTACAGCAACTAACACAAGTCACCCAGATACTAAGCGACGTAGCTCTCCGCAACAACAGACCCCCACCACCTCCGTCAAACACGAATTCGGAAGTCGCCCGACAAGTTTCAAATCATCGACCACCCACGTTCTCAGAGGAAGAAGATCCCGTAATCCTTGAAGAATGGATCCGGACCTTCGACAAGATTCTAGGATTGGTAGAATGCCCAGAGGAACGTCGTGTAGAGATAGCCTCATTCTATTTCGGACACGAGGCAGACCTTTGGTGGATCCACGAGGGGCCCACCTACAGACAGGAACCAGGGCTCGACTGGGAAAACCTCAAAACACGACTACGAGAACGATTCTATCCAACACACGTAAAAGCATCCATGCACGAAGAGTTCCTCCACTTGAAACAAGGAACGACCACCGTCATGGAATACCATAAACGATTCCTCGAACTAGCACACTTCGCACCAGAACTAGTCCCCACTGAGGCAACCAAAATAGAAAGGTTTGTATCGGGTCTCAACTTCGAAGCCCGAAAAACACTTGTAGTAAGCAGACCCCGGACCCTCAACGAGGCTTACTCCAGTGCCGCAAATCTCTATCGGATCCAATTACTGCAACGTGGGGTTCAGGAACAAATTCGAAAAAGGAACACAGGAGGTGGAGCTCCACCTATAAAAAGAACGAGAAACGACGCCAACACAAGGCCAAGCAATCCAGTTGGCCAGAGGCCACCCCTAGGAAACAACGAAACTAACGCAAGGAGCTTCCCTTGCCCAAAATGCAACAAAAACCATAGAGGCAAACATTGCATGGGCAACCCCTGGCGATGCTTCAACTGCGGGGAAGAAGGGCACAAGGCCTTCCAATGCACTCAACCCCAGAAATCACGCCCCACAACCATGGGCCAACACGGGGGCACGAATCATCAAGGAAACTACGGTGCCCCCGGAAAGGTGTTCATCATAAGCCGCACCCAGGCCGAACTCAAGAACGAAAGCAACCTCGAGGAAGGAGACATGGCTCCAGGGGACGAGGACCACGCAAACCCACCAGAAGAAATCCAAGGAGATGAATTCTGTTTAGGATAACTGGCAAATCCCTTGTAACCACCCTCGTAGTAGAATTACTTGCTTAGATTAGCTATTTCGGAATTATTATAAATAAAGAGCTAAATCAAAATTAATTTTAGCATAAGGGAGAAAGACTAGATTATGCACGTCAACAACAAAAGGGGACAAAACCAAATCTTCTACCACTAGAAGACAAAAGAAGTAAAAGGACTAAGATCACACAAGGAGGAAGACTAATGTTACCAATGGGAATTGAAACCTTAACCTTCCACTTATAAGACCAAAACCTTAACCACTAAGCTATGAGTGTTTCTTGAAATCTTAAGGGAACACTCCCTTCTTAAAACCCTTGCAATCCCTAAAAATTCTCAAAAACCCCCAAATCAAAAACCCCTCTTCTTCTTCTCCAAATCACCCAATCTCTCTCTCTCCCCTTCCCTCCAAAGCCGCCATCACCACCCTCACCTCCACAACCCACCGTCGCACCACCATCCGCCGCCCACGACCGACGCTCCGCCCCGCCACCGCAACCAACCGACGACACCCCATCCACACGCCACCACCACAGCCGGCAGCCACCCGCCGCTCGCCCACACCACACCCGGCCGCAACCCGCTGCCACACGACGCCGACAGCACAGCCAACCACTGCAGCACGCCACCGCACGTCGCCCCCTCCCTCCCTCCCGGTCGTCCAAACCTAGTAAGAGCACCGCCCCATCGCCAGAAACTGTCACCGAGGCCTCGCCGGAGACTTGCCAGAAACTGTCACCGAGGCCTCGCCGAAGAAGCCCCTCGGAATCCGCACCCCGGAATGGAGCAACGCCGACTACACCGTGATCGGAGGTAAAGCCCTCGAACCCGATCAATTCTCTCCGGAATTGGTCGATATGCTTAATCACCAAGGGTTTTGTATACATACCTCGCCATTAAAGGGGATACGTACCCCGAATTGGTGGAGGAATTCTATCAACATTTGGTAGCCATCAAACGAGGTGATAAACTAGAAATCACCACTAAGGTCCGAGGCAAAGAAATCATACTTTCCGAAGGCCGCTTGGCCAAACTCTTGAAATTGACCACCACGGGTGTGTCAAACTATGACCGAAAAGGGTGGATTGATACCCAAAATACGGGGTACAAGGACTACCTCGGGTTCCTACTCGGAAAGGAGGAAGGGTTCACCTCGGCCACACGACCAAATAGGAAGTGGCTAACTGCGGAGCAAAAGATATTGGTTATGATTGTGACTGACAGCCTTTTGCCCACAAATAATAAAAGCAAGGATGTGGGGAGTTTAGAGTGCACTTTCGCCTATCTCTTGAAACACAAAATCAAGTTCAACCTACCGGCCCTCATGTTGAAACACATGGAATTTTGCAAAACTAGCAACCGGCTTAGCCTACCCAACGGGATGATCCTAAGTTGGATCATGGAGAAAAAGGGGGTGGATCTGAGCCACACTGAGATCAAGACCGCAAATGGCATGGTTTTTAATGCCCAGAACCTCCGTCGCAATGATATCTACTACACCGAAGGGGGACAGTACATCACCCTCGAAGAGATTTGCCTGAAACCTGACGAGGAGCGAAGAGAATTGGTTGACCGATTGGACATCTCCAACAAAAAGCTCAAACGAGCAATGCAAGATTGTGGGGGACTAGAGGGAAGTGAGGAACAGGAAGAGGATAGCGAGCCTAACCCACCGGCACCCGCACGAACAGGAGGAAACCCAAGGGGACAAAATGAAGAATCTGTCAATGAGCGCATCCTAGCACAGCTCACTCGGCATGATATGAACCTAGTCCAAGATTCAAATAAGATGAGTATTGTCCCAAGAATTGCTCTCAATGTAAAGATAGAGATGGATCGAAATACCTTAAACATCACGAGAAACCCTTTGTCTCGAATCCTCAAAGACTTGGAAGAATCCCATTGTAGCTTTAAGTACCTCGATGATGCAATCTTCAATCAACTAGAGTCGGATCTAGTTTCCTTCGATTGAAGAACAAGTCCACGAACCTAAATCTAAGGTTGAAGAAAGTAAGATTGATTCGAGTCCACGAATCAATTTGCTAGTCGAGTCCACGACTAGCCACTAATTGAGTCCACAATTAGCTATAAGGTTTCTTATACAAGTGTAAAGAAAAACTAAAGAATTTTATTGAATTAAAGTCTCCTCCAAAACTGATATGGATGTGCCCTATTTATAGGTATAGGGCAGCATTGTAATCTAAATACAATGGGAAAAAGAGTCCTAAACCTAATCTAGAAAACAAGTAAATAGAGTTTTATTTAGAAAAGGATTTAAGGAATCCTTTCTAAATACAACTAGTGTTTTCTCTTTAATTCTAAACAATTTAAAATAAATGATGACCACAAATAATAAAGCTGATTTGGGCCTCGGATCTTGTGATTGGCCCAATTTGTAATCTTAATGGATCTTCATTATGTTGGGCCGCATCATCCTCCCCTTCTTGAAAAATGATTCGACCTCGAATCTTATAAACATTGTCTTCGATCTGTGACATCACTTGAAACGGGCCACTATAATACTTTCCTCTATCGAATGGAATTATTATTGGAATTCCTTGATTTTTCCACGAATGATGCTTTAAGGATGTACTTTTTGGCCTTGTGATGAGCCCACTATAGACCCTTATTGGATTCCATGTGTGCTGGTTCCTATTATTCTCCCATTCTTGAAAAGGATTCGTCCTCGAATCCAAATCTTCAATGAAAGACAGAGTAGCAAGCTCACTTTCTGTTTTATCACGCTCATGGAACTTTTTCTTGGGGTGCTTGACACGAGTCGCTCCAATCATCATCCTACAATCAACAAGTAAGGCAATTAAGTCTAATGACACATCATGGAATTTAAACATTCTGGATAGTAATAGATCAGCAAAACGAGACATATTAAATTTAGCCATCTTTTTTGAATTTTCAACAAGCACAACATCTTTCCTTCTAGAGCTTAAGGCTAAACCAAACACAAAATCCATGGAAATATCAAGTAATGTTTTAGATGTATTGTGGTGGTAAGTAGCACAATTATGAACATAAGATTCTACATCTTTTTTCTTCTTTGGCCAATGAAAATATCCATGCAAAACATCATCACTCTTTGGAAAACCAAAGTGTCCTTTATGTGAATCAACAATTAAACCATTGCCCAAAACAAAGCAAAAAGTGCAAATCCCATTGACTTTGAACCAAAACCCCTTGAGCAAGTAGTGTTTCACATAAGAAGTTTTCAAATGTGCCTTATAACTTTCCAGTGATTCCTTATCTCTATCAAACAAAGTTTTAGTAAAATCAAAATTAAGGAATCTTGGATGTATGGAGGCAAACAAATTTCTAACACATCTAGCAAGTACGTCATTAATAGAAACGTGGCAAAGAAATCTAGAGAATAATAATGCATGCTTTTGGAATAAAAGTGAGTATAAAGTGACTCCCCTTCCTTTCTCTTGCATACTATCCTTTTTAGTTACCAAGAGATGTTGCACTTTGACACCTTGGGCTGGTCCTTTCCACTGTATCACTGATTGTGGTCCCTTTGTTTGGCTACAAACTGAGTTAGAGGATTGGAGTGGTGATTGCAATTCCAAATATGGAGGTTCCACTTTTCTCTCTATGATTTCTTCATTCTTTGAGGCTGGTTTGAGAGCTTGCATCAATGTCAATTGAATTTCTTCTACTTGTTTAGGATACAAACGAGACAAGAAATATATAACTTCATTCATGTGAAACACATAAGTGTTCCTCATTCCATCAGAACTTATTTTTTTGTCAAATTGCAATGGTCTACCTAACAAGATATGAGCAGCTTGCATTGGGATATTACCACACAAGATTTCATCAGAGTAACTGTTAATGGATAAAGGAATAAGATCCTGTTTGGTTACTCTAGCTTCTCCTACATCAGTTAACCATTGCAAACAATAAGGATTTGGATGATTAAGCAAAGGTAACTGGGGAAATTTAACCATAGCTGCACTAGCCACATTTGTGCAACTTCTAGAATCTATTACCATAGCACAAGCATTCTCTTTAATTGACCCTTTAGTACAAAATATATTTTCTCTTTGAGACTCATCTTCTTTTAAAGGGTGAACATTCAAAACCTCCTTAACAACAACAGTATGAGTAGACTCACTAGCAACATATTTAGAATCAGAATCTAAAGGTATGAATGGTTCTCCCTCAACATGTTCATTGAGAGTTTCAAAATGGTCACATACCTCATCCTTAGACTTATATTCAAGACAAGAAGCAAAATTTTCAGATTGTTTTGTTATCTTAACTACCCTTTTGTTAGGTAATAGGAACCAGTACACGTGGAATCCAGAAAGGGTAAATAGTGGGCTCATCACAAGGCCCATAACGACGACCTTAAAACATCATTGGTGGAAGAAACAACAAAGACCAATAATAAGTCCATTCGATAGAGGAAAATATTATAGTGGCCAATTTCAAGTGATATCATGGATCGAAGACAATGCTTACAAGATTCGAGGTCGAATCATTTTCAAGAAGGGGAGGATGATGCGGCCCAACATATGAAGATCCATTAAGAATACTAATTGGGCCAATCACAAGGCCCAAGTCCAAACAATTCAGGCAACTCTTCATTGGTGATGTTCAAAGATGGTGGAAATCCAAGTCAAGCCCATTTGCAAAATATGAAGAATAACTCAAGGCTTTTTTATAATTGTTTAAGTGCTGATTTTGGTGATTAAATTAGGCCCAAATCAGCCCTATTATTTTTGGTCATCATTAATTTAAATTGTTTGGCATAAAAGAGAAAACACTAGTTGTATTTAGAAAGGATTCCTTAAATCCTATTCTAAATAAAACTCTATTTACTTGTTTTCTAGATTAGGTTTAGGACTCTTTTTCCCATTGTATTTAGATTACAATGCTGCCCTATACCTATAAATAGGGCACATCCATATCAGTTTGAGGGAGGCTTTAATTCAATAAAATTCTTAAGTTTTTCTTTACACTTGTGTAAGAAACCTTATGGCTAATTGTGGACTCAATTAGTGGCTAGTCGTGGACTCGACTAGCAAATTGATTCGTGGACTCGAATCAATCTTACTTTCTTCAACCTTAGATTTAGGTTCGTGGACTCGTTCTTGAATCGAAGGAAACTAGATCCGACTCTAGTTGATTGAAGATTACAACATCGAGGTACTTGAAGCTACATGGGATTCTTCCAAGTCTTTGAGGATTCGAGACAAAGGATTTCTCGTGAGGTTTAAGGTATTTTGATCCATCTCTATCTTCACATTGAGAGCATTCTTGGGACAATATTCCATCTTTATTTGAACCTTGGATTAGGTTCATATCATTAGGGCAATCACGAGCTATGTGGCCTCTCCCATTACATCTATAACAAATCAATTCTCTATCATGTTGAGGTCTCACTGCCTCACTTACCTTTTCCTTACCTTTGTCTTGTGAATCATCTCTTGGAGGGGGATGTTCATCACGCCTTTTAGGGGTGGAACTTGTGTTGTTCCATCTTGATGCACCATTGTTGGACTTGTACAATTTCATCTCTTTGATTTTTGCCTCAGATTTACGTGCAGCATACAAGGCATCATAAAGGGTGTCATATCTCTGAATACTCATTCCACATCGAATTTCTAAGTTCAATCCATGTACGAAACGAGCAACAGTTTTTGTCTCTTCTTCATGTATGTCTCCCTGTTTAAGCAAAATATTTGTAGTTTGGTAGTACTCATCAACTGACTTTTTTCCTTGCACCGTTCCCTGCAATTTTCTTTCAAGATCATAGAAAAAAGATTTAGGACGAAAGGTTAGGCGCATATCTTCCCTCACTTGAACCCAAGATTCATAGGGAATAAAATTAACAACTCTTTCTATATTTCTTTTTCGCCACCAAGATAATGCATACCCCTTAAAAGATGTAGCAACTATCCTAATTTTTGTAAGATCAGAATATTGCTTTAAATAAAAAAGAGTTTCAACAGCATTCTCCCATTCTATGTATTCGGTAGGTCCTTTCTCACCGGTGAAGTTAGGAATTTCATGTTTAATGTTTCCCAACTCCGCATTACGCTGCTGGATCCTTTGACATATAGGATCCACTCTTCCTACTGGTGGCAGGTGTCGCTCATCATTGTGTGGTGGTTGCACTTACTGTGAGCGTTGCTCCAAATTATTCATTCGTTTGAGTAACCTGTCTATCTTTTGTTCTAATGTCTGGGGAAAGTTTGGAACTTGATCAGCCATCTGTATAGGAAACAAAATATCTAAAAAAAAAAAAAAACAAGAAGATGTGTGAGTAATCACGTTAGTGAAGCCAAAAAGTTGGCTCGCTCCCTCACTATTCTCAGCTCGCAGGTAAGAGGTGGATTATATGGCTCTGGGGGTGCACTACAAACTCTTATAAATACACACTCCACTCGTGTATCGCTCAAGGTGGCAGATACTCTCACAAGCCTTTTTCCAAAAAGGAAAATTCTAGTCCGGAACTCAAGTTGGTATGGATTCAACCTCAAAGTTCAAGAAAACGTACCTTGGAAAACTTCACAAGCCTTTGAGAGTAAGGTGTATCGCGAGGTAGGTAATAAAATTGAGAGCAAGAAGCAAAGAAAAAGGACAATACAAGTAAAGAAACTAAGCAAGATTTGAAAGAAAAAAAGGAAACCAAAGAAGGAAGTATGGCAGAAAGATATGCAAGACCAATATCAAAAGATAGAGACAAATAGAATATAAAAGAGGTTCACGTGTACCACAACCAATTAGGAATCTATCAAGAACTCCTTCCAACCTTATACTTTTCCCCTTCCTTGTCCCTCCAAAATTCTCCTACCAGCCAAATTCTTTCCCCAACCTTATTCTTCTTCTTTATAGCTTTCTCTTTTTTTTTGCTTTTTTTTTTTTTCAACTTTCTTAATTTTTTTTTGATTTTTTTTTTGATAAATAACCTCCAAATAATAACTGTAAATATCACCAAAAATTTTGGACCAAGAGAATCCACACAACCCCTTCAAAACAGAATCAAGAATTTCAAGAATCGCCTTGAAAAACAGAAACAATTCCCTGACTTTGAAGATCAATATCTCACTAACCAGAAGGAATTAGACAGTGTATAATATATCAAAAGAACGCCCCAGAAAAGATATACAACATATCCAAATTTCAGATAAAACTAACCAGTGGATCTCGAGATATAGGTAATTCTTTGAAACTGGTCACAGCTCGCGGAAATCTGGACAGGGTGTGATTGAGATGTGATTGCGCGTAAATGCGCTTTGGATATAGGTAAGGGTGAGATTGGGTTGTTTTTTTGACAGAATATATGGTAATATGGTGCTTAGGAGGTGTGAGGTCTCGTTGATATTGGACGGGAAAAATGAAAAACTCTTTCGGGATTGTTTTTCAAGAAACTGGAGAACATGTATCAAGATTCAAGAACACAACCAAGAATGCAAAAGAAAATTTTTTTTGGGGTTTTTTTTTAATGAAAAAGACACGAAAAAAGTAGTATGTAAGATAAGAACGAGATAAACCTAGGGAACCAAAGAAACCAAATTTCCAATGATAATGAGACAAACCTAGGCTCTGAATACCAAATTGATATGAACCTAGTCCAAGATTCAAATAAGATGAGTATTGTCCCAAGAATTGCTCTCAATGTAAAGATAGAGATGGATCGAAATACCTTAAACATCACGAGAAACCCTTTGTCTCGAATCCTCAAAGACTTGGAAGAATCCCATTGTAGCTTTAAGTACCTCGATGATGCAATCTTCAATCAACTAGAGTCGGATCTAGTTTCCTTCGATTCAAGAACGAGTCCACGAACCTAAATCTAAGGTTGAAGAAAGTAAGATTGATTCGAGTCCACGAATCAATTTGCTAGTCGAGTCCACGACTAGCCACTAATTGAGTCCACAATTAGCTATAAGGTTTCTTATACAAGTGTAAAGAAAAACTAAAGAATTTTATTGAATTAAAGTCTCCTCCAAAACTGATATGGATGTGCCCTATTTATAGGTATAGGGCAGCATTGTAATCTAAATACAATGGGAAAAAGAGTCCTAAACCTAATCTAGAAAATAAGTAAATAGAGTTTTATTTAGAAAATGATTTAAGGAATCCTTTCTAAATACAACTAGTGTTTTCTCTTTAATTCTAAACAATTTAAAATAAATGATGACCACAAATAATAAAGCTGATTTGGGCCTCGGATCTTGTGATTGGCCCAATTTGTAATCTTAATGGATCTTCATTATGTTGGGCCGCATCACGGCAAAACCAAATCATGGACGAAGGGTTCTCGTCCTTAATCCACGCGACACGCGCTTTAGATCAGAGGGTGGCAGCAATCGAGACCATCCTGGGCACTCGCGGGGCATCCAGTTCCGGAGCAGGAAACCAAGGTAGACCCGAACTTTCCAATCACCACGTCACCAGAAATCCAGTTTACCCCAGCAAGGACAACACGTGGGGCCACGTTCCTAACCAGGAGGCCAAAATACAGGGTGTCCAGGGATGAAAGAATGGATTAACACACAGGCTTCGGGGATGAAGCCTCTTGTAAGGGGGGGAGAGTGTAACACCCCGTGTTACGACCCCTAAAACCAATTAATCGTTTAATCATTTACCCAAAGAAAAGAATTAAATTCCAGTAATTAATTAAGAAAGGTCCACCATGGTCCATGGGCCCTTATCCCTAAAACCAATCACCTAGTCCTATAGGAAATAGAACTAGCAAACCCATACAACTTGGACCCTAATTAGGACTCTTAAATATATAAATAGGGGGCCTAGGAGGCACTTAGAACCCACACCACAATAATCTCTCACCACACAAGAAGTTCCAAGAAATCCCCTAGGAGAAATCAAGAAAGAAGGAATATTAAAGAAAGACCCTTCATAGCCAAGGAAATTAATTAAGGCTAAAAGGTAACCCATGTCTCAACAAAACCTATTTTCCTTGCTATAATTATCTTCTTTGGCCTCCTCTCTATACTTGTGTCTTGACGAATCGTTTATGATATTGATGATATGTTCTTGATGATTGTGAGATGATTTTATGTGTGATCTTGATGATCTTGATGATGATAAGAGGTTCTTGATGATTATGTGATGTTCTTGACGAATCTTGATGTTTTGATGATTTAAAGATGTACTATGATTTTTTTGATTTGAATATGATTAGAGCCCTAGGATAAAATTGGGAATTTCGTATTGTGTTATTCTTGATATAATTGGGTGGGATTTCGCATGTTCGGGTGTTGATTATGTTTAGAAGTCATGATAGGATATGTGCTATATGATTATTGCTTTTGATCCGTTAATTGCCTACGTGGTGTCATCAATTGCGTTTAAAAGTGTCTAAGCATGGTTTCGGGTTCCACAACGGGTCCCGGGACGTTTATTTTGACAAAGAGTCAGTGGGGGTAGGTGGGGGTAGGGGGACCCGCCACCTACCCGCTGCCCGGGAAGGGCGTCGCCGGCAGCGGGTAGGCGACTGCCCGCCGCGCACCCGCTGCCCGGAGACTTGTCGCCGACGGGTGGTCCTCCACCCGCCGGCTACCCGCTGGAAATTGTCCAACTTGGGACTCCGGCTTCCCCGTTTGACGTTTCCCCGACCCTCGTGGTGTCCCAACGGACTCCGTTTATCGTGCCAAAGTCTAGTTTGATGTTTCGGGTACCGTTCGTAGGATAAATGAGTCTCATATATCGCATGCTAGTGAATTGGTATTCCGTTGACCTAGGTAAAGGAAGTATGAACCCCTTAGGATTATTCCTAGTATGGGGATGACCACGCATAGGTTTCGTTATACGTTTTCTCCCCTTTTCCCAATGTGTTAATGTGGGTTGCATGTGCTTGCTATGTGTTATGTGTGCATGATACCCCAATTTGGTTGTGATCAAATTGGTTATTCCTGAGCAGCGGTTCAGAAGCTGGCTGCGGTCAGAATTACACTCTTGGGCTGCGGTCCACCGTTTGGTTGCGATCAAACGTTTTACATGAGCTACGCTTCATATTCCTGGCTGCGGTCAGATAACTACACTTGGGCTGCAGTCCACTGTTTAGTTGCGATCAAACATTATGATGAGCTGCGGTTCATCGGTCGGTTGCGATCGACCCCTTCGTATTGCGATACGAGGCAGGGTGCTGCGGGGCCGTGTCAGAGCTATATGCGATGACCCTCATGTATGGGCATGCGATTGGTCCTGTGGCGCCACCAAAGTGTGCTTGTGTGTGATGAGATACGAATTGGAATGATGATATGAATGAGATGAAGTGAATCTGTGACCATAGGATATATGCTAGTATCTTTATATGCTTGATTATAACTGTTGAATGTGCTTATCCCTATCTGTCGAGTCTATTCTTGGTTTTAAAACTAGTGTCTCTTAAGTATATATCTTACTGCTTCAAAATGGTTTTTGTATATATATATATATATATATATATATATATATATATATATATATATATATATATATATATATATATATATATATATATATATATATATATATATATATATAATGTATTTCAACGCGTTGGAGTGGGTTACCGGCATCTCTCGCTGAACAGATATATTTGACTTTCAGGCACAGATGAGTAGACACTGGAGCGCGCTAGAGATTTGGAGCGTAGAGTAGATAGTTTTCCTTTCGGCCTGCGTGCCATGCTTACGTATTGACATTATTGAGGATTTTTGTTAGTTAGCCTGTGCACCTCAGTTCTCTAGCTCCGGTGTGGCATAGCGCCATGTACTCTTATGTTATGTTTTGGGATTTAATGAGAATTTACCTTTATTTTATAAGTCTTAAATGTTTTAAAATTTCGGGGTGTTACAATCTCTGTCCCTCTCCCTCTCGCCTCTCCGCCGACCAACGCCACCCAACACCACCAACAGCCATCCCACCAGCCACCGCCACCAGCCAAGCCGCCGACGGTCACCCAGGCGAGCCCACACCATACACCGTCGTCTGCACCGCCTGGAGGCCACCTGCGACAGACCCGCTGCCACCACCGCCCGGAGGCCACCCGGAGAACACCGAGATTGCCGAACCCCCACGCCATCACCTGCATCGCCCAGGCCAGCTGACCCGCGCCGTCGACCCCGGAACAGTAAGCCGCGCCACCGCTCCTCGCCGCCGGAGTTTCGCCGGAATCTCGCCGGAGCCTCACCGAAGAGAGCATCACCCAAGAAACATCACCCAAAGGAGTCTCAAAATGCTGAAGAAGCCCATTGGTATCCGAACCCCGGAAGGGAACAACGCCGATTACACGGTAATCGGAGGTAAAGCCCTCGAACTTGACCAATTCTCTCCGGAGCTGGTCGATATGCTTAAGTTTCAAGGACTCTTGGATACGTATCTCACCATTAAAGGGGATACATACCCCGAATTGGTGAAAGAGTTCTATCATCATTTGGTAGCCGTCAAGCGGGGTGATAAACTGGAAATCACCGCTAAGGTCCTAGGCAAGGAAATCGCGCTTTCTGAGGGCCGCCTGGCCAAACTCTTGTGACTGACCACCATGGGTGGGTCATACTACGACCGGAAGGGGTGGATCGGTACCCAAAACACAGGGTATAAGAATTACCTCGGGTACCTAATCGGAAAGGAAGAAGGCTTCACCTCGGCCACCCGGCCAAACAGGAAATGGCTAACCGCTGAACAAAAGATACTAGTCATGATTGTAACTGATAGCTTGTTGCCTACGAACAACAAAAGCAAAGATGTGGGAAGTTTGGAGTGTACTTTTGCCTACTTCCTAAAGCACAGAATCAAGTTCAATCCACCGGCGCCCGCACAACCAAGGGGAAACCCAAGGGGCCAAAATGAAGAATCCATCAACGAGCGCATCCTCGCATAGCTCACCCGGCAGAACTAAATCATGGACGAAGGGCTCTCATCCCTAATCCATGCAACACGCGCACTAGATCAGAGGGTAGCAGCAATCGAGACCATATTGGGCACTCACGGGGCATCCAGCTCAGGAGCAGGAAACCAAGGTAGACCCGAACTTTCCAACCACCACCTCACCAGAAATCCAGTCTACCCCAACAAATACAACACGTGGAGCCACATTTTCTAATCAGGAGGCCAAAATACGTGACGTCCAAGGGTGAAAGAATGGATCCACGCACCGGCTTCGGGGACGAAGCCTCTTGTATGGGGGGAGAGTGTAACACCTCGTGTTACGACCCCTAAACCGAACTACTTAATTAATTACTTACCCTAAAAAGGGAATTAAAATCCATTAATTAGCTAAAAAGGGTCCACCATAGTCCATGGACCCTTATCCCTAAAACCAACCCCTTAGTCCTATAAGGAATCGTGATTGTTGCTTTTAATCCGTTAATTGCCTATGTGGTGTCGTTATTTACGTTTGAAAGTGTCTAAGCATGGTTTCGGGTCCCGCAAAGGATCCCGGGACGTTTAGTGTGATAAGGAGTCAGTGGGGGTAGGTGGGGGTAGGGGGACCTGCCACTTACCCGCTGCCCAAAGAAGCACCGTCGGCAGCGGACAGCCGACTGCCCGCCGGGCACCCGCTGCCCAGAAAGTTATCGCCGGCGAGCTGCCGGCGGGTGGCCCTCCACCCACCGGCTACCCACTTTGGGTCTTTGGCTTCCCCGATTGATGTTCCCCAATCCCCGTGGTGTCCCAACGGACCCCGTTTGCCGTGCATGAGTCTAGTTTGATGTTCCGGGTGCCATTCGTAGGATAAAAGAGTCTTAGGCATTGCATGATAGTTGAATCGGTAACCCGTTGGCCTAGGAGGAAGATGTATGAACCCCTTAGGACTACTCTTTGTGAATGATCACACAAAAGTTTCTTTATACGTCTCCCCCTTCCCAATGTGCTAATACGTGCTACTATGTGTTATGTGATGCATGATACCCCAATTTGGTTGCGATCAAATGGGTTGTTCCTGAGCTGCGGTTAAGAAGTTGGCTGCGGTCAAATTGGTTACTCATGAGCTGCGATTCATTCTCCTGGCTGCGGTCAGTGATTCACTTCTTGGGCTACAGCCCACATGGGCCTTGTGTGCTATGGTCCACCGACTGAATCGCGCCAGCGGTGTGTAGGGCCACTAGCCTGAGGAAGGCCATATCCCACCGAATGAATGATCAGGCGGTGTGTAGGGCTATGGTCGGTTGCGATCCACCGAGTGATGGGCCAGCGGTGTGTAGGGTCGTAGTATCCGAGGATCATCGCCCACCGAACGAGTCCCTCAGGCGGTGTGTAGGGCTTGATCCGCTACGATCCACCAACTGTGCTCGTCAACGGTGTGTAGGGTCGCAGTCCCCAAAAGAGAATCGCAGTCCACCGACTGAGCGCGTCAGCGGTGTGTAGGGCTGCGATCCGCCGTCGAACTATCGGCGGTCTATACGGTTGGTTGCGATCAACCCCTTCATGCTGCGGTATGAGGTAGGGTGCTGCGGGGCCACGTTAGTGCTATATGCATTAACCCTCATGTTCGGGGCATGCGATTGGTCCCGTGAAGCCACCAGAGTGTGCTTGTGTGACTTAAATGATGATTGAATGATCATGTGAATGATTTGAAAGTGAACCGTGACCTTAGATACATGTTCTTTATGATATTATCTCTATATAACTGTTTATCATTGTTGAATGTGCTTATCCCTACCTGTCGAGTCTATTCCTGGTTTTAAAGCTAGAGTCTCCTAAGTATATATCTTCCTGCTTCAAAATGATTTTCATATATCTGTATATATATCTACATATATTTTATTTCAACGCGTTGGAGTGGGTTACCAGCATCATTCGCTGAACAGATATATTCGGCTTTCATGCACAGATGAGTAGACCCCAGAGCGCGCTAGAGATCCAAAGCGTAGATTAGTTAGTTTCCCTTTCGGCATGCGTGCCATGATTATATACTGACATTGCTTTGAGGATATTTAGTTAGTTTAGCCTGTGCATCTGAGTTCTCCGGCTCAGATGTGGCATAACACCCTGCACTCTTTTGTTTGGTTTCAAGATATAAGAATTCACCTTTGTTTGGTTGTGCGCTCTGGGCGTAGGCAAGCAAAAACGGCATTGGTAGTGCCTTGGCTTCTCCGGCAAACAGAGTCAGCATCCCTCTTCTTCCAAAAGCTCCGGTGACCTCTGTCTTCTCATCTTGATCGACGACGGCAATTGAGCAGAACGACGAGGCCTAACAGACTAGTTCCGGCGGTCCCTTTCTCCCCTCGGCGAACTGCAATTTGACGGCAGCATCACAAAGCAGCGGTGACAACAATCTTCTCCGGTGAGCTCCTCTTCCGGCGGTGGTCGTCTGTTCTTGGAGTGGTGGGATGTCGGCAGTGGTGGCATTGGTTGGCTCTCCGGCAGCGAGCAGGAACCACGGGTAGTGGTGTGTATGACATTCCACCCGCTGCTTCTTGGCATGCAGTTCATCGAAGAAGGAAGTTGAGGTGAGAGCTGTTAGTAGTTTTTGTTGTTTGTTTAGTGTTAAGTAGTTAATTGTTAATTAGGTTCTTAAAAGGTTATCAAGTCTAGTGGTAAGTTTGTGTTTAGCATTAAATTTGACCGGGGTTCAAATCTTACCTTAGCATTTAGTTAGTTTTATTCTATTTTAGCTTAACCATTAGTTTAATAGTTGTGATTAAATTATCAATAGGGTGCTTAGCTTAGTTAGACAGTGGGGGTGGTTATTGCTAATTAGAAGCCAAGGTTTGAATCCCTTATGATTAGTATAGTTTTAATTAGTACCTCCTTTGTTGCTAAAGTGAAGGCCCGGTTTATTTCAATGGTTCCCGGTAGAATGGCTTTATGAGTTGAGCCTATGTTGGCGTTGTTTTGGATGGTTAAGCGGATGAGGTAACCCATGCTTTACAAAACCTATTTTCTTACTTATATGATGATTCTTAGCTTCTATTTGTTGTTCTTGTGTCGATTTGTGAGATTTGATGCATGATCCTGTGGTGATGCATGTTTAGAGCTTGTTCTTAGGGTTCTTGAATGACATTGCTTGGCTATTTCTTGGGTTCAAGTCATATTGTTTTTGTGTGTGAGATTTTGGGTGTTTTGGACTTGAACGTGGCCTTGTTGTTGAAAATCCCCGAAGGGATTATTGTGTACAGGAAGGTGTACCCGCGGGTGGAATGGCGGGCAGGGCCCTACCCGCCGCCCCACCCGCGGGGAACAGGTGTCCTTCGAGTGTGTACCCGCGGGCGGAACCACGGGTGGAGGTCCACCCGTAGCCCCACCCGTGGGGGTACGTTATTGGAGTTGGTCGGGGATTTATTCCCCGTGATTCTTTCGTCTCGGTATTGATGTTTTGACCTCTCGTTGTTGATTTATTGGGCTATTTGTGAGTCTTCTTGATGTTTCGTATGTCTAGAATAGTGTGTTAGGAATCTATGTAGGATTTGGTGTCTTGAATCGTGCTAAGGGTCCAACTTTGTGATTCGTTGGGCTAATGTGTGTCTTGAATGTTCTTTGGAACTAATTTTGGTTTACCCGTTTGACAAGTATGCTAGTTTGATGTTGATATGCTAGTGTGTGTGGTTTTGTTCCTTCTTATTGAGATTGAAAACTTGTGTTGACAATCATTTGGTGTTGGGTTGTAACCCTATGATTGTTGAGTATGGTCTCATGTCTTTATTGTGATCCCTTGATTGATTCCTATGATATGATCGTGTGTAAATCGTTGTACCCTTTGTTGATACTTGATTGAGGCTATTGTTGAGCCTTAGTCTTCTTGGTAATGATGATGACCTTGTGTGACTATGATTGAGATTGGTGGCTTGTTATTTGAGCTTTGCTCACATGTTGGAGGTTGTGTGAATGAAATTAATGGTACCCTCATGTACTTAGAGTTTGGTGGTAATGTGGGTGGTTGTAGGTGGGGGGACGACGGTTCCCGAAGGCAAAAGGTTGGACTCTGAAGTACAAGGTGGCACTAGGAGGTAATGGTTGGAACTGAAATAAGGCCGGGGATAGCCATAAGGTTGGAACATGGCATAAGGTTGGAACTATGAAACTTGTGACATGTAGTTGTCACCAAGTGTTTGTGAATTCCTTGCTTATGAGCATGTCTTGACGTATTCTACTTTGTGATCAGTAGAATGCATCCTGAGTTGTGTTGTCTTTCATGTTTGTGGTCTTGTTGTTGTTGAGAGGATGGTGATCCTCGTTTCGTTTGAGAGTGATTGGTGAGTCTTCAGTGTTGACTTCTCTCTTTTGTTTTAAAATGATATATATATTGTATTCCTGTTCCAAATGGCTTTGATTATATCTATCTATATATGTTATTTAACGCGTATTGATGGGTTACCAGCAATATTCGCTGACCGGGAGTTATCCCCATGTTTTACAAGTTTTGAGTAGATGCCGAGCACGCTAGATGTGGATGCCAGATAGAGTAGCTACCATGTTTAGATGTTACCTTTTGTTAGCCTGTGTGCCTTGACTAGTGGCATGTGTGCCTAGACGTTTTCTGTTTTGATGACTTGATAGTTTTCCGCCTGTGCACCTATGTTTGAGATAGGTGTGACATAACATCTCTCCGATTTTTATTTAAGTTTCTACTATTGTTTATCTTGATGATTAGGTGTTTTCCTTTGATATTAAGTTTTAAAAATGTTGAAAAATCGGGCGTGTTACACAACACCTCGCTACCCATTGGAAAAACAGAACTTCCTACATTTAAATGCACATATCCGATTGGGTGGTTAGCTAGAGCAGAGCAGTAATTTGCCATTCATCATACCCGAGAGGATTGGAAGGTCCCAACAGCTTTCGCTGGTATGGAGGGGGCAGCTCTACATTGGCTCCGATGGCTACAACAACAAAAACCCACTCTTACTTGGACTCAATTCACGCAAGACCTTTTGGAAGAATTTGGTGGAGAATTGCCTAGGCCACCGTTTGAACAACTTGCCGCTCTTCATCAAACGGGCTTGGTGGTTGAATTCATCAGTGCGTTTTGAGCTCGAATTGCCCAAATTCCTAGACTTGCTCCTCACATTCAAATAGGGCTTTTTCTCAATGGCTTGAAACCTGCAATTCGGGTGCGGCTCTGACCGAATGATGTGACAAATCTTCGAACAATGATGCGTGTCGCTCGCGCTACAGAAGGAAAAATTGAATTTCTCTTCACAGGCCAGCTCCTTGGACGCAATCTGCAAGAAGAAAATGCAGCCTTCCAGATAATTCCTTCACATTGTGGGTCTACTTGGTCTAATGGGCATGGGAAGAATTACCAAACCAATTCTTTTTCGAATTATTCACAGCCCAAACGCATTCCAACCCAGTCTCAATTCTCTAGTAGAAATTAAACATCTTCCTATTCCTCCCAAACACAACTTGCGTTTCTTGTTATGCAGTCTTCAGTGCGTAATTACAGCACGTCAAAGTTACGAGCTCCAGCACGACATTATTCTAACAAAGAGTATCTGGACATGCGCACCAAAGGACTTTGCTGCCGTTGTCAACAACCCTACAGTCCGCTTCATGTATGCCAAAAAAAACCTTGCAAACTCTGATTGCAGCAGAGGATGACGAGGACGAAACGAGCGACGATAGCGCCTGGTGTAACTGACGAAATCAAAACCGGACAATATAAGGCAATGTTTCCAACCTAGCCTTGTGGACAAAGCTGTTTCTTTGGTGCGTGGCAATGATACGCACCCAAAATAAGAGATAGTTTACTTAGAAAAAGGAATGAAGAAAATCAGGCAAATCAGAATACATAAGGAAAAGCTTAACTCCAGGAATTTGACAAGAATAAAATCAAAGGCACAATCCTACCAACGATATCTCATTTTCTATAATTATTTATTTCCTAGCACTATAAATTAGAACCTCTAGATGAGAGTAAATTAGCCAATCTTAATCCTTAGTCCTTAAGCTTTAGTAGCTAGGCAAGAGTCTAAAACTCTTGTGGGGCAAGAGCCTAAAACTCTTGTTGGGGAAAGTCTTGTGACTTCCTGTTTCTTTCTTTCAGTTTCTAGTCAATAAAAATACATCATTGTTTTCTTCTCTAACATACATCTACAATTCAGAAATTACAAAACAACCTTAAATATCATCACAGACTATTATACAGTGTGTTCAATTCTTGAATGATATGCATGGGCAGTATACCTTGGAAGAAAGGCATAGGGCAATCTCTAAAAGAAGAACACATACACACAGGAAAAAGACAAATACTACAACATTATATTTTTACTTGTCAAAGAAATGAAATAAAATACCAAAGCAGAAAACAAGAGATTCAATATTAGGCTCATATCAGTATGGGTGACGTCCATCATGTTCATTTCATCTTCTTAAGTTAACAAGCAGGAAAAAAAACCCATGTTTCATTTCTTACATTTTTATCTTACACTTCTAAGATTGCTAGAACAGGCAACTCCATGTTTCAAATAATGTGGATTGAGTATACTATAATACTTAAAGAGTGAACAATATAACAAAGCATAGAAACTGCATGCCATAAAACTTACCAGGAAAGAAGAAGAAAATTATTAAAGGTGAATAAGTAGTGCCAAGAATGTTGTCCAAAAGCCATACTCACCCCTACAAATCAATAGTGTTCAATTTGTTTATTGAAGCTTGGAATTTAATAGCATGCACTCACCATGACGATAAACCACAAAAAAAAATAAGGAGAGAGAGAGGCTTACTTGATCCATGCGATGAGAGTTGAAGGGGCTTGCAAGGCAAACAAAGGAACAAGAAAAGATTTGTGAATAGAAATTCCCTTGGCAAGCATCAAAACCCTAAGGAAGATAATTAAAGAAATTTGAGAATAAAACATATATGCAAGTCTTGGCACTCATATTACTAAACAACATTGACCTAAAAACGAGTATAGCATTGTATTAAGGATATGGCAGTGTTAGGAACAAGTGTATTTAGGTTTTGATGATACCAAATTGTATTAGGATGTAGACCCCTGTTTTTCGTTTAATAGAAAGTCTCGTATGACATAGGCATGAAATGTTAAACCATGCATGAGACTAGTAGGATAGGTCTACATGAAGATTCGAAGATGATCGAAAGATGCTTGCAAACGAAAGAAGGAAGACGAAAGATGAGGACAATCTTTTGTTCCTAAGTAAACAAGTCAAGGACAGACTTGTTGAAAGAAAACTCTCATTGAAGGAAAAGAATGTTGTCTATCAATCAGCTGGGCAAATCATTCGGACAAAAGGTGTCCTAGGAATGATTTTCACTATAGACAAGGAGCATTAAAAGAATTGTACTATTTTGTCAGAGAACAAGGACAAAAGCCATAATGCTTTTTGCTCCAACGTCTACACAGTACAAGTGCATTTAATGTCCAATGCCCACTGAGAAATACACACTGGTTATAAGGTTTGAAATTTTCATCTCCCTCCAACAGATGGATTTTTTCACCTATAAATACCTCTCTTCACCATTGAAGATGGTGCTGGTTAACTCATTCTCTCAATCTAAAAGAACAGCTCTTCAAAGCAGTTCCATCCTCTTAGCTTTTCATAACCAGTGTTTGTTGTGAAGTTTTTTAAAAGGCATATCCATCCTCATACTTCACATCCTGAAGTTGTCTTGTTTGTCTCTCAAGTGAAGATCTGCCAAGACATCAAGACAACCTTCTATCCTTGGAGAAATATCAAATCTCTTTTCCAACAACTCAGCTCAGGAAGTAGTTGATAGAGGCGGAGTAAACTCTAGGAGTTGAAAAACCTTTCAAGTGGCTGTCCGGCTTAGTGATCAAGGAAGCCAGCTTGAAGTAGTTTGTACTAGGAGTGATAATGCAAACCCTTTCACGAGTTGTGAAAGAAGAGTGGAGTAGGCACAGTTGGCCGAACCACTATAAAAATCTCTCTGTCTCTCTTTCTTTTCTTATCGTCTTTACTTTCGTGCTCTGCATATCATATCGACCAAACACGTTATTTTTATAAAACACGAAAGATTGCAAAGAAAACTTAACTAAAAACAATATTTCTGCTGCACACATCTTCGAAAGGAGAAAATTGAGAAGAATCGATTAGAGTCTATTCACCCCGCCCCCCTCTAGACTCTCTCTGACCTTATCGGGACCAACAAGTGGTATCAGAGCGGTTACGTTGTACGGTAACCATTTTGCGTTACTGTCTGGTAGATCCCTTTTTGCAAAAATTTGCATAAGTAAAATTGTAATTTTTCCTTCTTTGCACAAAGTTTTCTTAAAAAAAATTGAAAGAGATCATTCTAACCGTTCAAGGCCTCTTGCCTTTAATCTTTCAAAGTTTGATAACTGGAAAGTGAGAATGCAGGCACATCTTTCGGCTATTCATGACGAAATGTGGGACGTGATAAGCGAAGGTCCCATCGTTGTTATGATGGTAAACACTCAGTGATAAACATTATTTTAGTGTTATTTTTAATAATATTTTTATATTTAATTTACAGTAATTGATTAATTTTATATCTATTTTATTTATTATTGTGATTAGTAGCTTTCTTAATATTATTCAATTTTAGGTTGTTTTACTTATTAAATTTGTTTTATTATTTGAATTTTGTCAGTCTAATAATTCCTTGATCCTAATTTAATAATAATAATAATAATAATAATTTTAGTTGTACATGATCAGTAGGAGTTTAATAAAAGTAGATTAGTTATATATGGACTCTAATAAGATTATTATTATCATTATCATTATCATTATCATGATGAGTGACTCGGGAAAAAGCCACGTACAATTGACAGTGATTAAAGACTAGTTTTTTCAACAATAAGCGAACGTGAGTTAGTGTTTGACCCTGGCTTTTGTTGATAGTCATTGCATATGCTAGCATCAACGGGAATTGTTTACGCTGTAACTTGAACGGCAATCTCGTATCAGAAGGGGTGAGAGACATTTGTGATATAAGAACTTTGTTTCCTTGCTGTGTTCCATTAACTATTCTTGCTTCGACAATATGATCCGCCAATCTTGTAACGATGAAGTGCTATCGTTGCAAAGACCAAGAGAGTTGTCTATGTTCTGCAATAACATAACATGTGCACCAACCTTTATTGTCAATGAATGATTAGGAAGTCCAGACAATCTAAAGGTATTTAAAAATTCAGGAGTGTGTACTTGTGAGAGATTATCACCAACTTATTCTTCCTTACACAAAGAGCCACAGCTTAAATACGCTCGAACTTCTGCAGTGTTCATGTCACACATATACTGATTAATTTGATCAACATCTAAAGTTTGTGAGAGGATCGTTCGTCCTTCTAGGTGCGACTCTTCTAGCATTCTATACTTCGTTGTTGGGAAGATGCTTTCAACTATAGTTGCAATTGGATCAGGTCCACACTTCAACATAAACCTTGGTGGAATATCGATCCCAAACAAACCATTGTTTACAAACCCTGTAATCCCATCTCCGATGTCTGCAATCCATCATGAGAACCAATCAATCGTCTGTCTATCTTCGTTTTAAGCTAAGCTCTGTAGTCTCAAGTTCTTCGTGAGTCTCAATACCTTGAAATTCCTCAGAGGTATGAAGAATTAATAGTGGCTCCCACAACCATTGGTCTCGTTGCTTTTGGAATAACTGGAAGAATCCGTCTAAAATCACCGCCCAATACTACTGTCCTTCCACCAAATGTTTTCTGATCACTACCAGGTATGGTAAACCTCAATATATCCCTCATGGTTTTGTCTAAATGCTCAAAATAGTATTTGTGTGCATGTCATTTGTGCTTCATCTCATATTATCAATTTGCTCCTGACTATAAGTTCGCAAAAGTCACTACATTGCGAGATATTGCATGTAGAATCTTCATTCACTGAAAGTGGTATAGAAAATCGAGAATGCGCCATCCTGCCACCCGGCAATAGCAAAGATGTTATTCCATTTGAAGCAACGTTTAGAACAATAAGGATCTTTTTTTTATTTCCTTTTCCATTTTCCGTGAATTAAGGATCTTTTTTTTTTCCTATTTTACTGCTAACTTTTTAACTGATTATTATTAGTATTATTAATTAGAACGGAGTGACTTTTTTCCTTTTCTATTCTTTGGGCGGGAATGCAAGGAAGGATCATTTTGTTTTTAATAAGAGTATATATAGACTATAGAAATTTTATAAATATATATATCCTAATAATAAAACATCAATTACATTATATGGTTTTAATTTTACATAAAATAGAAAAACATGTTACAGTATATAGACTTTATAGTAAATAGTAAGATATGCTAAAATAAAAATTACCTAATTAAAAAAAATAATTTTCTTTCATGCCTCAACATAATCACATATTATTCCCATCTATAATCAAAATCATATTCACCTTCTTCTTTTTTTGGGACAATCTTGCCTTTCCTTTTCCATTTTCAATGAATTGATGATCCTTATTTATTTTCTTATTTTATTTCTAACCTTTTTATTGATTATTATTAGTATTAATTTATCAATCAATTTGTTTCCTTTTCTATTTTCGGTGAATTATGGATTCTTTTTTATTTTATTATTTTACTGCTAACTGTTTTACTAATTATTATTAGTATTAATTAATTAGTGAATTTCATTTCCTTTTCATATTTCCTGAATTAAGGATCTTTTTTTTTCCTATTTTACTTCTAACTTTTTTACTGATTATTATTAGTATTATTAATTATTAATTAGTAACTTTTTTCCTTTTTTATTCATTGGGCGGAAATGCATGGAAAGATCATTTTGTTTTTAATAAGAGTATATATAGACTATAGAAATTTTTTAAATATATATCTTAATAATAAAAATTCAATTACATTATATGGTTTTTACATAAAATAGAAAAACATGTTACTGTATATAGATTTTATAGTAAATAGTAAGATATGCTAAAATAAAAATTACCTAATTAAAAAAATGATTTTCTTTCGTGCCTCAACACAATCACATATTATTTTCATCAATAATCAAACCATACTCACCCTTTTTTTTTTTAATACTATCATCTTCATTTTCCTAAGCATCCATTTTAATTTTAAGAAAATCAGGATATCACATCAAACTGGAAACTACATAGGAGGATTTATTTTTATTAATAGTATACATTATTATTATTATTATTATTATTATTATTATTATTTTATTAATATTATTAATATTATTATTGTTATTATTAATTTACTTCCATATCCTTATTATTATTATTATTATTATTATTATTATTATTAGTAATTTTTTATAGGATTTTATTTTTTTACTAGTATTCTTATTATGACCTTTTTTTTTCTTTTTCTTTTTTTTTTTTGGTTTTTTTTTTTTGTTTTTTGTTTTTGGTTTGCACAATCTTGCCTTTCCTTTTTCATTTTTTTATGAATTAAGTATCAGTTTTTATTTTCATATTTTACTGATTATTATTAGTATTAATTAATCAGTAAATTTCGTTTCCTTTTCTATTTTCAGTGAATTACGATTCTTTTTTATTTCCTTATTTTACAATTAACTTTTTTACTGATTATTATTAGTATTAATAAATCAATGAATTTCATTTTATTTTTCAATTTTCGTGAATTAAGGATCTTTTTTTATTTTCATATTTTATTGCTAAGTTTTTTTACTGATTACTATTAATATTATTAATTAGTAACTTTTTTCATTTTCTATTCTTTGGGTGGGAATGCAAGAAAGGGGGATTTTGTTTTTAATAAGAGTATAGATAGACTATAGAAATTTTATAAACATATATCTTAATAATAAAAGTTCAGTTACATTATATGGTTTTTACATAAAATAGAAAAACATGTTACAGTATATAGACTTTATGGTAAATATTAAGATATGCTAAAATAAAAATTACCTAATGTAAAAAAATAATTTTTTTTCATACATCAACACAATCACATCTTATTTTTATCTATAATCAAATCCATATTCACCTTCAGTTTTTTTTTTTTTTTTTAATACTATCATCTTCATTTTCCTAATCATCCATTTCAATTTGTAGGAAATCAGGATACCACATCAAACTGGAAACTACATAGGAGGATTTTTTTTTATTAATAGTATACATTATTATTATTATTATTATTATTATTATTATTATTATTATTATTATTATTTTATTATTATTATTAATTTAATTCTATATCCTTATTATTATTAATTAATGATTTTTTTTATAGAATTTTCCATTTTTTACTAGTATCATTATTATGGCCCCATTTTTATGTTTGTTTGACAATCTTGCATTTTCTTTTCTATTTTCAATTAATTAAGGATCTTTTTTTATTTTCCTATTTTATTGATTATTATTAGTTTTAATTAAGTAGTGAATTCCATTTCCTTTAGTATTTTCAGTGAATTACGGATTCTTTTTTATTTTCATATTTTACTGTTAACTTTTTTACTGATTTTGATTAGTATTAATTAATCAGTGAATTTCATATTCCATGAATTAAGGATTTTTTAATTTTCCAATTTTACTACTAACTTTTTACTGATTATTATTAGTCTTATTAATTATTAATTAGTAACTTTTTTCCTTCTCTATTCTTTGGGCGGTAATGCAAGGAAGGAGGATTTTGTTTTTGATAACAGTATAGATAGACTATAGAAATTTTTTAAATATATATCTTAATAATAAAAATTCAATTACATCATATGATTTTTACATGAAATAGAAAAATATGTAACAGTATATAGACTTTATAGTAAATATGAAGATATGCTAAAATAAATATTATCTAATTAAAAAAAATGATTTTCTTTCATGCCTCAACACAATCACGTTTTATTTTTATCTATAATCAAATCCATATTCACCTTCAAAAATTTTTTTTTTTGAATACTATCATCTATATTTTCCTAATCATCCATTTTAATTTGTATGAAATCGGGATACCACATCAAACTGGAAACTAAATAGGAGGATTTTTTTTTATTAATAGTATACATTATTATTATTATTATTATTATTATTATTATTATTATTATTATTATTATTAATAATTTAATTCAATATCCTTATTATTAATAATTAGTAATAATTAGTAATTGTTGATATGATTTTCCTTGTATCCTTAATTATGAGGTGATAATTGGATTTAATAATAATAGTTATGCATATTGATTAGAATGATGATGAATCAATGATAATGGATAGGGATTATTAATAGAAGTTATAGAATAGAAGGTAAGTGTGGTGGAGTGGTTAAAGAGATGTGGTTTAGTAGGAACGAGATTTGAGTTTGATTTTAATCATCAACATTTTAGTTTCCAGCTTATTACTATTATTTTTTGTGTAAATGGACGAAATGATGATTATGGAGATGGTTGAGTGATGATGGGATTTGGACTAAGTTAAGTAAGGATGGGATGATCGAATCATTTATGTTAAGAAGAGAAGCATTGAAGAATTATATTAAAAATGGTTAATACTATTATTGTTGATAATAATAGTATGAGTAACGAAAAACGGTCGGTTGATCTACAGGTTTCCCGTTAAAGTGGTTAGCTCGGGAGTGAGCTCTAGAATCAAGTGCTTGGCTTTGGAGTACGATTAAAGGTATAACTCCATGGATTCCCAATCTCTTTTTGACTCTGTGAAGTCATTGTTATGAAGATAGAAATGTGTAGAAATGATAAAGTATTGTGTGTTTGAGTGCTCCGTTTGTGGTAACCCGTGTAGTGGTTGGGCCCTTGTGGCTCAGCTACCTATTGTTTCGGACCAGGTGTCACGGGCCCTTGTGGCTCGGTACCTCGGGTTCGTCTTGACTCGCGTTTGGGCTTTGATTTCGTTGAATTTGATTTAAAAATGAGCATGTTATGATAGAAATTATTTTGAAATTGTTTACAGTAATGTGCAAGTGAGTTGTATCGGACTTAGATTGCCTATTTGATCTTTTGATGCAATTTGAGTGATAAATAGAGAAGCATGATCATTAAGTGATTAAGAATTATTAGAAAAGCATGAGTAAAATGAGTTGTATGTTCAATGGAATTTGAAGTCTATTTTGATGGTAGAAATATATAGAGTTTGATGTATTGCAAACCGAGCACGATATTGTGTTCTTAAGAGATCTATGTGAGATATATATATGGAATTGAAGCATGTTGTATAGTATTTTGCATTTCCAGTCTATCATGTTTTAAAAGTGCATAAGTAGCCCACGTGAGCCTAAGTATTATTTTCAAAAATTCATGAGCATGTGGTATATCATTGTCTTGATGCATTGAGAAGTTGTTGAGATGTTGCATGCATGAGATCGATGCATGAGAGATATATTTATATATTATCTATATCGGGGGGGTTTTGGAGGACCCCATTTGGACTATGTCCTCTCAGAAGATTATCACGGACATTGCGGTCCCAGTATATGTAACGCGGTGTATTTTCACGTTACGAGCTTGGAAAAAGCCCACCAAGCTTGGAATCCGGGTCAGGGGGTGTGCACGCTAATAGTTCGATATCTGATTCCATAGAGTTTGAGCATAGTTCGACCACCCGCCGTGCACCCGCTGGTACACGGGACGCCCACCAACGGGTGGTTGACCACCCGCCACCCGCTAGTACGGGCGCGGCGGTGCGACGTTTTGTCTCGTTTTGTGTTTTCCCGCGCCCCGTTGTGCCCATTTGATCTTTATGTGTCTCGTTTGATATTTCGGGTAGCGTTTTTGTAACACCCCGAAATTTTGAAACTTTTAAAACTTATATAACAAAGGTCAATTCTCATTAAATCCCAAAATAGAGTAATACTAAATATACGAGTGCGGGGTGCTATACCACATCTGAGCTGGAGAACTCAGATGCACAGGCTAAACTAACTAAATATCCTCAATACATCATCATGGCACGCAGGCTGAAAGGAAAACTATCTATCTACTCCAAGTTCTTCTAGCGTGCTCTGGGAGCTAATCATCTGTGCCTGAAAGCCAAATATATCTGTTCAGCGAATGATGCCGGTAACCCACTCCAACGCGTTGAAATACATTATAGATAGATATATATAGATATATGAAAATCATTTTGAAGCAGGAAGATATATACTTAAGAGACTTCTAGTTTTAATACCAGGAATGGACTCAGCAAATAGGGGTAAGCACAATAATCAATGATAACAGTTATGCAGAATCATCATAAAGAATACGCAACTAAGGCCACAGTCTATTTCCAAATCAATCATATCATCATCCAATAATCATTTGTGACACTCAATCACACTAAGCTGGCGCCACGGGACCAATCGCACGCCCCGAACATGAGGGTTAGCGCATATAGCACTAACACGGCCCCACAGCACCCTACCTCATACCGCAGCATGAATGGAGTTGATCGCAACCAACCCTTTAAAGACCGCTGACGAACTCAACGTCGGACCACAATCCTACACACCGCTGACGCGCCCAGTCTGTGGACTGTGATCCCCTTTACAAGGGGGGACATACGACCCTACACATCGTTGACGGGCACAGTCGGTAGACCGTAGCAGATCAAGCCCTACACACCGCTGAGAGACTCAGTCGGTGGGCGAAGATCTTCGGAGACTACGACCCTACACACCGCTGGCCCATCTCTCGGTGGATCGCAGCCAGCCGTAGCCCTACACACCGCCTGATTACTCAGGTCGGTGGACTATAGCCTTCCTTGGGTTTATTGGCCCTACACACCGCCTGGCGCGTCCAGTTCGGTGGGACATCGTACCCGAGGCCCATGTGGACCGCAGCCCAAGAAGTGAATCACTGACCGCAGCCAGGAGGATGAAGGCTCATAAGTAACCAACAGTGGACCACAGCCCTATATAATATTTATATACTTGACCGATCGCAACCAGCCTGGTTAACAGTTGGGATGGTTCTCAACCCATCCAACTGCCCGTATAGCCAATTTGATCACAACTAAGTTAGGGAATCATGCATCACATAACACACCATAGCACGTAATAGCACATAATAGTACATTGGGAAGGGGGAGATACATAAATAAGCTTACGTGTGATCATTCACATACTAAGAATAGTCCTAAGGGGTTCATACGACTTCCACCTAGGTCAACGGGTTACCGATTCAACTAGCATGCAATCCCTAAGACTCTTTTATCCTACGAACGGTACCCAAAACATCAAACTAGACTCAAGTACGACAAACGGGGTCCGTTGGAACACCACGGGGAATGTGGAACATCAAATGGGGGAAGCCAAAGACCCGGGGTGGGTACGGACCAGCAGGTAACTGGTGAGTGGGGGTCACCCGCCGGCTGCCCGTCGGAGATCATCGCCCGGGCAGCGGGTTGCTGGCGGGCGAATGCCTGCCCGGCGCCTACCCGCTGCCTGGCGGTGATTTTCGGGAAGCGGGTAGGTGGCGGGTACCCTACCAATCATCTTATCAATCATCAAGAATATATCACAAATATCATAGGGGAATTAATCAAGACACAAGCATATAGAAGGAGGCCAAGGAAGGAGATTATAGCGAAGAAAATAGGTTTTGTTGAGACATGGGTTACCTCTTAGCTATGAAGGATCTTTCCTTTAAGATTTCTTCTTTCTTGATTTCTCCTATGGGAATCCTTGGGAATTCTTGTGTGGTGAAAGTTATTATGGTGTGAGTTCTAGGTGCCTCCTATGTCCCTATTTATATATCTAAGAGTCATACTTAGGATCTAAATAGTTTGGATTTAGCTAATTCTATTTCCTATAGGAGTAAGGGTTAGTTTTAGGGATAAGGGTCCATGGGCTTATGGTGGACCCTTCCTAATTAATTAATGAAATTTAATTCTTCTTTTTGGGTAAACGTTTAAATAATTAATTGGTTTAGGGGCCGTAACACGGGGTGTTACACTCTCCCCCCCCCCCCTCCCCCACCCTTAACGGGAAGCTTCGTCCCCGAAGCTTTGGTCCTTGCTAAGTGACCTCTTCCCTTATCCTATGCTTTCGCCTTGGTTACCTTGTGTGAAGAGTTCGGGATAGCGTTCCTTCATTGTGTCTTTGAGTTCCCATATTGCCTCTTCGATCCCGTGGTTGGTCCAGAGGATTTTTACCATTTCTATTGTTCGCTGGCGGGTGGTTCTTGTCTTGGTGTCCAGGATCCTTACGGGTTTCTCTTCGTAAGTTAGTGTGTCGTCAAGGTCCACGGCCTCGGGTTGTAGCACGTGGCTTGGATCGTGTATATATTTCTTTAGTAGGGATATGTGGAATACGTTGTGTACCCGCTCCAGTTCGTGTTTTCACGTATGCATGTAACTCAAACCTTCCGTACTTAACTTTTGAATTATTCTAAGCAAGTTTGACGTATTGCATGTAACATTTATCATACGGTCGACGTGACACGAAATCTTATTTATAGTCTTAAATATTATTGTTAAATATTGAGTGAACCATCTCCTTTAAATATTCAAGATATTCATGTCATCCTTACACCTCATCTGAGCATTAATTCCACACGTGCATATGATTTAAATTACTGTTTGGACATAACTCTTTACACCTATTTATTCCGCTGTGCATTTCACTTTAATTACTTCTCTATTTACTTGTTACTTAGAGATGAAATTACCAAAGAGTTATTCATTGTGAAAAAGTTTAAAAAGTCTATTCACCCCCGCCCCCCTCTAGACTTTTTACCACCCTATCGGGACCAACAATTGGTATCAAAGCAGTTGTCTATTTGAGTCAATTTTGACTGCTAGACAGATCTCGAAAAATCAAGATGATGAAAAGAGATATGGCTCTTGCCCAAAATCTATTGTTTTCCTTAGAAAAATTTGATGATTGGAAAATTCGCATGCAGGTACATTTATCCGCATTACATGATGAAATGTGGGAAGTAATCACCAGTGGTCCTATTGAAATTTTGCAAGTCAACACTTCATCCGTACAAACAAGTGAGACTCCGCAATACATTCCAAAACCGAAAGTGGAATGGTCTCGTGAAGATAGAACTAGAAATAACTTGGACAATATTGCCAAGGATATTTCTTTTAAGGCTATCGATGACACGATATTCCCAAAAGTTCGAAAATGTCAATCCGCGAAAGAAGTTTGGGAAACGCTCATTCAAATTGGTGAAGGAGACGAGCAAGAAAAGGATAATAAGCTCACCATAGTGTGCGCAAATTCTTTGGATGAAACAACAACTGAAGGATTATGGTGTGAATTGTGAAAATGTCAACATACTGTGTGACAATACAAGTGCCATAGCCATAACACATAATCCCGTGTTACATTCAAGAACAAAACACATTGATGTGAGACATCATTTTATCCGGGATCATGTTGAAAAGAAAGAATTGACAATTGAATACATCCCGACCGAAAATCAAATAGCTGATATTCTCACAAAGTCTCTGTGTGAATCAAGATTTTCTAAACTGAGACACGAGATGGGCATGATTGAATTGAGCTAAGTTTCTAAACTCTATTTAAATTAAAAGCTCAATTTTTCATCTGAAAAAAAAAAAAATTGTTACTTTTCATGCCTATGTGTCCCACATGCAAAATATGTCACATCTTGGCATTTATGTCTACCTATCTTAATTGCATGTTGATAAAGCACATAATGCATGCATGCCTCTCTAACCGTGTATATATATATATATATATATATATATATATATATATATATATATATATATATATATATATATATATATATATATATATATATATGGACAAATAAAATTTAATTAGATTTACAAAATCTTTACCATTTAAGAGTGACAAGTTAGTATGATGATGATTTTATCTTAAATGAGAACACCTTTTTATGGCAGTTGCACATAATAAATTTTCTAAAAAGAATCAATTTTCTTTTTCTCCCAACTACATAAACGTGTATATATGTACATGCATATATTATTTTCGGAACAGATTTAGTACTTTGTGAATTTTATTTCAGGTAAAATCAGTCCGAGTATCTAAATTTTTTGCGCCACATTAGCAGACATATTGGATGGAGAATATATAACCTAAACTAACTACCAGTTAGGTCAAAGTTTGGAAACCCTTGGAATCTCAAAAATAACCCTCACCTCTTAAAGTCAAAAATTTAATTTTGAGGATATTTTTGTAAAGACACCCCCTTTCCACCCAACCGGTCGAAAAGCCACCTTTCCACTCAACATTCTCCAAAACTTTCCATCTTCCATAGCCGAAATTTCTCTCAAGCTCCATCTCTCTCAATCTCAATCAAAAATACCAAACACATTATGGCAACCATTGGAGATTCTAGCTCTCAACCGAATGAGGAACAATCTACACAACTTAATCTCACCAAGCTAGCAATTGGAATCAAAGCCAGAGGAAGCTTTGACCCTCACGGATTTCTCAAGGAGGCTAAGAACTCCGAACTAGCACAAAAAATCATCCATGCACTTCAAAGTAGCTATCTAATGAGGTTATGTTCCTATCCATACTCTAGATTTTATGATGAAGATGTAGCAGATTTTTATGTGAATGCCAAAGTTGTTGGTTCGACCATTGAGTCCACCATAGCATGGGTTCGAACCAGCATTGTTCTTCGTTTACGTTTTTTTTGGAGGCAGCAAATAAGGTTTTAAGGAAAGAGTGTTTCGTTCAACTCGTACAAAAACATTTTCCCTTCATCTTCTTCTTTCGGTTCAAATGGGATTATGCTTTTAAGCAATAAACCCTTATTTTGTTTCCTTTGGTTGGAATTATAACCTGTAGGATTATAAATTCCATTTTGGTTTATATATATATATATATATATATATATATATATATATATATATATATATATATATATATATATATATATATAGGCTTCAAGTGAGAGCCTTTTGTTAGGTAGGAACCTAAGAACTAATTTAAGCCATCCAAAAATTGGTAATCAATGAACAAGATCATATTACAATTTAATTAGCCGTATAACCATATTCAATTACAAGGTTAATGATGTAATTCTCTTCAACATCCACTTAAAAGGAAAGATTTGATCTTCATATTTTCCTAGATTTTTGGTGCCGAAACTAAGGAAGTATTAGTTAGGAGTTTGGAATCAATTAGGAGAATACATCTGGATTGCGTGCGTAGGCGTAGACATGAATGATCCTCTCTTTCCGTTTGGGTTTGGACTCACCAGTGAAGTATAGGCTAAGGCCTAAGGGGTTAGAGTTTTAGCATTCATTATAGTTAAAATATTAATGAGCAGAATAATTTGAGTTAGGTTACAGTGTGCTTTTGGGTTAAAATGTGTGTGCCATAATGAGCAGAAGTAATGTGTTCATAAAAAGATATAAAACAGTTTGATGTGGTAGACTACGGTATGCACTTGGATTGTGTTGTGTGCACTTGGGTCAACGAATTTGTGCATATGCACCAAAACCAGATTGGTATTAAATACTATGATGTGCACTTGGGTTAAACCGTGTGTGCCGTAACGTCAATAATGAGTATGTGGATTAAAAGACGCAAAACAAGTTGGTGCGCACTTGGGTTGAACTATGTGCACTTGGATTGATAGATGAGGGTGTGCACTTGGGGTTGAACTGTGTGCACTTAGGGGGTTGAACTATGTGCACTTGGGTCACACTGTGCGAGCCATAATTTGCAGAATTAGTTTGAGTAGTTCGAGTATGAAAAGATGTAAAACATTGTGGTGTGCACTTGGAGTGTGTTATGTGTGCCATAATGTGAAAAAATACTGAAAGAATGAATTCACGAAAATCAGATTGATGTTAAAGACTATGTTGTATACTTGGGTTAAACTTCATGTGCCATAACGTAAATAATGAGTGTGGATGAAAATACATAAAACAAGTTGGTGTGCATCACTTGGGTTGACTGTGTGCACTTGGGTTACACTGTGTGTGCCATAATTTGCAGAATTAGTTTGTGTATGAAAAGATGTTAAACATTTTGGTGTGCAGTTGGATTGTGTAGGGTGTGCAATTAGATAGAACTGTGTGTGCACTTGAGTTAACGAGTTTGTGCCATGATACTCAAGAAAACTAATATACGAAATATTGTGAGGTTAGCGAATGTGGTGCATGCACATGTATAGGACTGTGCATGCACCAATACCCCCTAAACATGTTTAAAAGTAAACGCGTGACAAACGTTAATGATCAATCATTGGTATGCGAATAGATACCTAGGTTACACTCAAAAAATTAAAAAATAAAATAAAATTCATGTCATCCTATGAATAGTAAACGTGTTTGTATATGGTACATTCAGCAAATAATTAATATAGTACATTACTATTATTATTATTATTATTATTATTATTATTATTATTATTATTATTATTATTATTATATTATTATTATTATTATTATTATTATTATTATTATTATTATTATTATATTATTATTATTATTATTATTATTATTATTATTATTATTATTATTTTATTATTATTATTATTATTATTACTGTAAGTCATCACCGTCATCCAGATCATCATCTTCAATCAACCAACAACAACCCAAAATCATTTTCCTCAAATCTCCAGCCATCATCTTTATCATTCATTCCAGGCAAACATCTTCGTCCAATCACAACACCACCGTCTTCAACTATACCACCATCATCTTTATTCTTAATCACCTCATCATCTTTCATAAAGAAGACGGCCATTTGCTGAGCCGTTCTCCGTGGTCTGCTACTCCGAAAAGATGTTGGTAGTAACGAAAAAGCAGCAGCGATAGCCCACTTGGCTAGTAGATACTGTGACTAGATAGATAAGGCTATCGGCTAGTTTCTTCTCTCCAACGCAATACGGAACTAATGTTCGAATGGGAAGAGAATCCGTTTATCAGTCACCCACACCAACCGATCAGGACTAAAAAGTCTAAAATACCCCCCTATTTTCCTTAAATAAAACCCCTCCGCATAAATTAATCCCATTAAATGTATTAAAAATATAAACCATTGATTAATCAAGATTAAAGACTAAGATTAGTTCCTTGGTTCCTACCTAAAAATGGGTTCCTACCCCCGATTTTACCCGAAGGTGTATAGTAAATAAACTCCGGCCTGTGAAACTTGTCGGCAAAGATTGGGATTCGAACTCAACATTGTAGTTACAATTAATTTTGTATCATTAGCTATATTGGCAAGGATTACCGGATTCTAGTCATTTTAATTTCTCTATTGGTTGTTTCAAATTACACCCATACACATTTACAATATATAAATTATTAAAATAGTTATATGTACACACATGTGTGTGTTGTGATTTTCATCCCTTGAACAACGAAACCAACCGCGATTAGCCTATAAAAAAAATCAAATATATGTAATTTTTATTAAAACAATTACTAATCAAACAAGTAATATGAATCAAATTGCATTCGAGAATCACGGTTTTGTTGTTTGAAAGACGAAATGACAATTTTTTTTTGTAATGATGAAAGTGTTAAGAAATCAGAGAGATAATGGAGAAAGAGGGATCATCTCTTCATTCCTCATCCATCGCAGTACAATGATATGTGTTCAAGATACAATAAACACATACAATAATGAAGGATAATTACATTTGTTACATACGTTACAAAACTATTATTAATGTCCACCATAAATCTATTTATAACACTCCCCCTTGCACATTATTCGACTATTATCTTGCCTCTTTAAAAGCTTGCTAGGAAAACCATGTGGGAAAAACCTAGACAAGAAAAGAGTTCAATAGATAGTATATTTAAATATATTCATGTCTCATTAAAAACTTCACTAGAAAAACCACATGAGAAAAACCTAGTTGAAGAAAATAGTACATATATGATATATGTAAAACATGTATTGGTTGCCTCATTAAAAACCTTAACTTAAGAAAATCCGGTGGGAAAAAACTTAGTTAAGGGAAAAAGAGTACAACCATAAGCCTTCAAGGCACAATCTGCATAATCTTTAGGATTTTGGGATTTGTCCATTTAAGCAATTATTTTGCAACGTTTCCCTATAGTTATTACTATATCATACTCATGCCTCGTTAAAAACCTCATTAGAAAAATCCAGTGGGAAAAATTAGTTTAGGAAAAGAGTGCATGATGTATGTGTATTCTTGTTTTAGATTAGCTGCCTCATTAAAAACCTTAGATTTAAAGAAAAACCCATGGGAAAAAAACCTTATCTAAGGAAAAAAAGTACAGCCGTTAGTCATCAATCTTCAGGATTGATTCATGTAAAATTATACTCCCCCTCAAAATAACAATCTTTAAGTCCTATACATTAAATTTCCAAAATGTATAGAGAAATTGTGTAAATAAATATGTACAACTGTCAATGGAATTTCATACTCTATAATAATCTCTAACTCTTCTGGAGCTCACGTGAGTATAACATTGACATCATAATGTCTATTCAAAAGTATTTCATTATATATCCTTTTATCATTTCTGCAACATAATCTTTATTGTCCCTTTATAGAACAATGAGGTAAATATAGTACAACCAGTTTTGGAACTTGGCATTATGGGGATACAAAAATAATAGTCAGAACCCAAGTAGCCCATTGTATATTGACTTGTCTAAGTATCCAATAAAAATTCATATATTGGCTAACTGATGTATAAAAATTCTTTAAGGAAAAACTCGATCTTCAAGTCGAGGTAATACTTAGCTTTCACAAGCTTTTATTTCAAAAATCTCCGTCTTTAGACATGAACTGATATCATCAAGCTCTTTAGATATTTCATTGATGCTTATACCATCAATATTGACAGAGATAATAAATAAGTCATGTATCAACTCTTTATTGAGCACATAATGGTACATATTATTCCTTCTACATGAGGATAATAACCTCATTCGCAACTCTTTTAAAGAGTAAATAATGGAACATCAAAATATTTAAATAAATCCTCATTTTGAGAATTATAAATCCATCAGGGATTTCTCAAGATAAATTTAACTGCATATCTAAATTTATCATTCTACCAATTGTATTATGTATCGGAACTTAATGCCACTAAAGATAAGAAGTTAAGACTTCTTCCATGCATGAGTCATAAGTCATGAGCCATTAGTTATCCAAAGATTATATAATCCTCTTATGAAAAGGCTATGAACTTATAGTATATTCCCACACAAACTAAGTTTTAGATGTATTTTTTTAAAATGCAATGACACTCAAAATTAATGGTAGTCTTGGATATTGTAAAAGTCATTTGTGATTTAAAACATGTGTTTATTGGAATTTGTAAGAATTCTAGATTTGTTGCAGTAGATGTAAACACAATAAATGCCATCTGACTTGCTAATCTTGTTTGTATCAATCAATAATCAATAATTCTACAAATTCATCAAAACTACGTAGTTTTAACTAGGCGGGAAATTGAAAATTATTTTTATTTACCAAAAGTTGTGGCTTTATTATATATATATAATATATATATATATATATATATATATATATATATATATATATATATATAGATTTATATATATTGAGAAGAAGAGAGAGGAATGAATGCTTTGTGATTCAAATTGATAATTAAAATAATTGAATACATAGCCTATTTATAGTAAAATAATAAAGCTAAATTTTAGGAAATAAAGCCCATGATTCCACATTTTCATGTACTCTATTTCCATGTACTGCTGCACATGTATTGCATACATAACCCACTTACTCATTTGTCTTATTGACTTGGTTTAATATATTATAATAATATTATTATAACAAAAATATATGGTCCATATTATACTAGATTACGGAAATCATTATTTGATTAATTTATTTCCCAAGTTACAGTGATTGTTTTTTTCGTTTCAAAGGAAAAAAAATAGTGATTTCAATTTTATATATCCATGTTATGTTATACAAACTCTAAGAAACAAAATCCACTATGAGAACAAACTTAATAGGGATTAGGACAAATTATACAGCAGTGTTTTGATTATAAATAATGTATATTACGTTTTAGAATAATGTACATTATATGTTAGAATAATGTAAATTACGTGTTAGAATAATGTACATTATGTATTAAAATAATATACATTACGTATTAAAATAATGAAACATCTGGGTAATATAATATACATTATGTTTTAAAATAATGTACATTATGCTTTAGAATAATGTAACCACAATAGTCAGAGGACCATTTGTGGTATTAACTCTTTTAAAAATAAAAAGTAATGAAAGAGGAATGACAAGTCGTATTATGCGTGGGATGGAAAGAAGGTTGGGAATGAAGATTCCCGTGGTTGTCGTTGTCAAAGGATGGAAAATCGGAATCAAATGTCGTGAGGTCAAACACAAGTCCACAAGTGCAATGGGAAACTACGGGAGAGCATTGTGCAAGGGGGAGAATGCTAAGCAAAGAAATGAAACTAGTGAGATGGTGTTAGGTGAATTGGATTCCCATCCCTTGTGTGTGTGAAGTGAATCAACCTAGGAGTGCAACTAGTGGTGCATAGCCTATGTTAGATGACTTCCAATACTGTTCACCACTCGGTTTACTAAGCTTTTCCTTAGTATGGAGCACCTTTAAGTGACTATGGTCCTAAGGGCATTTCTACAAACACCTTGTCTACACCTTCCCAACTCCGGCCTTTAGGATCTTAGAGAGGGGCAATGCAAGAAGGAGGAGCTTAGGATCAAGCTACAATCTCTTGCTAGCTCAATCCTTCTCAAACCTACATGAATGTGGTGCACTCACATCCAATGAGTCCATAAAAGGTTCTCTTACAACAAGGCAACAACACATCATCACAAATCCATAGATCAATACACATTAAACACAAGAGAATAAGATCTAATTCACAAGGGATTCAAGCCAAGCATAGCTAAATAAATCAACATTGCAATATGAAATCAATCAAAAATTAGAGAATGAAAGCTATAAGAGACTACCAAATTAGATTGCAATAGTTTATCTCTTCTAGTAGTAACAACAAATTAGTAGTAACAACAAAAAATAATACATATACATTTAATTAATTTAGAATTAGATGTCTATATTGCTTTGTTTTTAAAAAGTATTGATTATTAAAAAATTTAAAAGAAATATAATTTCATTAGTTATATTATCTTTATTTTCTACAATTAAAAGATTCCTTACCTTCAAATTTATTAATTTATTATATTCACTACATTGTCCATTGTCATCTTTTTACATTATCTTCTAATTAAATCAAAGTTATAATACAAAACATGTTATATAAATTTATTTACCAAGTATTTTATACAAATATAATAAATATTAATATTTTGTTCAATACTTTCACATGATAACCTATGACACACATCTCACAACACATGAAACATGTAGGGGAAAAACTACCAGTACTAAATATCAATAGGTGTTTGTAAGATAAAGAGTTCATATTCTAACTGAAATATCCGTCATATACATAGCAAGACAAATCTAAAGCTCCCTACACCATAATCTGGCATGATGAATCTTTCTATTTTGTCACCAATTCCAATAACCTAATTGCACATGACACAATACTAATAAAAAAAAAGGGCATGTACTAAAGATGAAAACAATGACAATGTTACCCAAAATAGAATTAAGAAGAATTAGAGAAATTTAAACCAAAAGTAGTATTTATTTAGACCATCGCTTAAAGAGTAAGTATTTAGACTAACGTTATTACAAAGTTGCAAACATTTATTTTAGTGACAATTCTAATCAATCTCTCATATATTATATTGAATTTATATACTTTAAATTACCGATTTAAATAAACAAATTGAATATTGATTTACCTATGCATAAACATCTCCTATATAATATTGCATTGATATTTTTTGAAATACTCATAGTGATTATCTCATTCGCGTAACAAAAATAATCATTGAGCATTATCTCATTCGCGTAAAAAAACTAGTAATAATAATAAAAAGTGATTGCAATAAATGTTTACCAAGTAAGTCTATATAATATAGATTCTTATACCATAAATGCATTATTATATCTTTTACGACTTTACCGAAATTAGTAATTGATTAAATTATTTTCCATATAATAGTGATTTCCTTTTTAAATGGAATGCCAGAATGGAAATTAAAATATATGGTCCATATCTAAGTCTATATTATTAGGATTATATTATTTATAGTAGACTAAGCTAGGACATATTATTCGTGTTAGACTAAGATTCTATCTAGCTTCTATATATTCGCTCTCTGTACTCTTAGACATCATTATTGAATACAACACTGTTAGGAACACTTGTATTAAGATTTTGATGATACCAATGTAATCTAGAAAGTAGACCCCTAACCATTATTATTTTTGATCGCTGCTTTCGTTCTAGACGAAAGTTGCCATAACTCATTTGTAATTCGTGTTAAGCTAGCCAAACACACGAAGGCGAGTTATGATTAGTTGTTAGGGTAATCAAGATGAATGAAGACACGGAGCATGAAGCTGTTCAACGAGAGTTTAAGAGGAGTTGTCATTTAACACGAAAGGAAAGTCTTGTTAACGACAATCCTTCAAAGACATCTCTTCTCACCAATAGCAAGAAGAATGTCTCCTCTGTCTGACTTGACAACATCCTAGGATAAAAAGGACCTCAACTTGTGGGACACGCATATCAAGGAACATTAAATGAAGATGTACTATTTCCTGGAGCTAAAGGACAAAACCCCAAGACTCTCCATGCCATCAACGGCTACAAAGTACAAGGTCATTAATGGAGCATTTAATGCAAGAAGCTCCCAGGTCCTTACCCACTGGTCAATAGGTTTGAAAATTTCATCTCCCTCCAACGGGTGGAATTTTCCTCACCTATAAAAGCCCACCTTCATCAACTTAGAAGGTGCTGGTTCTTATCACTCAATCTATCTATGCGCAAAATCTCTTAAACGCTCTCAGATCTCTCAAGCTTTTGTCAACCAGTGTTAAGGTGTAAAGATACTTGAAGAAGTTCACTGATACTCATCTTACACCTTAAGAAAGTCTTGCTATTTGTACGAAGCAATCATCCCTCTCAGTCAAGACTTCATTACGTTGGAGAAATCAGAAATCATTTTCTACCAACCTCAACTCAGAAGAAGAAGTTGATAGAGGCGGAGTAAACCCGAGGAGTTGAAAAACCTACGAAGGCTGTCCGACTTAGTGATCAAGGAAGTCTTTGTGTAATTTTACTAAAGAGTGATAGTGCAATCCTTCCATAAGTTGTGAAAGAAGAGTGGAGTAGGCAAAGTTGGTCGAACCACTATAAAAATCTCGTCTCCCTATCTCTTTACTTTTGCTTTCTATTTCTGCATCATTTTATCTTTCGCATCACTACCAAAACCTTCGTTATAACCAAAAACTGTGCAAAGAAAATAAACGAAGTTAACATTTCCGCTGCGCCAAAAACACCGAAAGGTCGTTTTTAGGGAAAAACACGAAAAGAGTCTATTCACCCCCCCCCCCTCCCCCCCCCCCCCCTTCGTGATATGAACCTAGTCCAAGGTTCAAATAAATATGAAATATTGTCCCAAGATTACTCTCAGTGCAAGATAGAGATGGATCAAAATACCTTAAACCCTCACGAGAAACCCTTTGTCTCGAATCCTCAAAGACTTGGAAGAATCCCATTGTAGCTTCAAGTACCTCGATGATGCAATCTTCAATCAACTAGAGTCGGATCTAGTTTCCTTCGATTCAAGAACGAGTCCACGACCCTAAATCTAAGGCTGAAGAAAGGAAGATTGATTCGAGTCCACGAATCAATTTGCAAGTCGAGTCCACGACTAGCCACTAATTGAGTCCACAATTAGCCATAAGGTTTCTTACACAAGTGTAAAGAAAAACTTAAGAATTTTATTGAATTAAAGCCTCCCCAAAACTGATATGGATGTGCCCTATTTATAGGTATAGGGCAGCATTGTAATCTAAATACAATGGGAAAAAGAGTCCTAAACCTAATCTAGAAAACAAGTAAATAGAGTTTTATTTAGAAAAGGATTTAAGAAAATCCTTTCTAAATACAACTAGTGTTTTCTCTTTACTTCCAAACAATTTAAAATAATGATGACCACAAATAATAAAGCTAATTTGGGCCTTGAATCTTGTGATTGGCCCAATTTGTACTCTTAATGGATCTTCATTATGTTGGGCCGCATCATCCTCCCCTTCTTGAAAAATGATTCGACCTCGAATCTTCTAAACATTGTCTTCGATCTGTGGCATCACTTGAAACGGGCCACTATAATACTTTCCTCTATCGAATGGAATTATTATTGGACTTCCTTGATTCTTCCACCAATGGTGCTTTGAAGATGTAGTTATGGACTTTTTAATGAGCCTACTATGTTCCCTTATTGGATTCCGTGTGAGCTGGTTCCTATTATTCTCCCCTTCTTGAAAAGGATTCGTCCTCGAATCCAAATCTTCAATGAAAGACAAATTAGCAAGCTCACTTTGTGTTTTATCACGCTCATGGAAATTTTTCATGGGATGCTTGACACGAGTAGCTCCAATCATCATCCTACAATCAACAAGTAAGGGAATTAAGTCTAACAACACAGCATGGACTTTAAACATTCTGAATGGTAATAGTTCAGCAAAATGAGACATATTAAATTCAGACATATTGTTTGAATTGTCAACAAGCACAACAAATTTCCTCCTAGAGCTTAAGGCTAAACCAAACACAAAATCCATGGAAATATCAATTAATGATTTAGATGCATTGTGGTGGTAAGTAGCACAATTATGAACATAAGATTCTATATCTTTTTTCTTCTTTGGCCAATGAAAATATCCATGCAAAACATCATCACTCTTTGGAAAACCAAATTGTCCCTTATGTGAATCAACAATTAAACCATTGGTCAAATCAAAGCAAAAAGTGCCAATCCCATTGGCTTTGAACCAAAACCCCTTGTGCAAGTAGTATTTTCCATAAGAAGTTTTCAAATGTGCCTTATAACTTCCAAGTGATTCCTTATCTCTATCAAATAAAGTTTTAGTAAAATCAAAATTAAAGAATCCTGGATGTATGGAGGCAAACAAATTTCTAACACATCTAGCAAGTAGGTCATTAATAGAAACATGGAAAACAAATCTAGAGAATTTTAATGCATGCTTTTGAAATAAAAGTGAGTAAATAGTTACTCCCCTTCTTTTCTCTTGCTTATTATCCTTTTTTGTTAGCAAGCGAGGCTGCACTTTGATAGCTCTGGCTGGTTCTTTCCACTGTAACACTGATAGCGGTTCCTTTGTTTGGCTACAATCTAAGTTAGAGGACTGGAGTGGTGACTCCAATTCTAAACGTGGAGGTTCCAGTTTGCTCTCTTTGATTTCTTCTTTCTTCAAGGCTGGTTTGAGAACTTGCTTCGATCTCAATTGAATTTCTTCTACTTGTTTTGGAAGTAGAGGCTTAAGCACATGTATAAATCTATTATAGGTGACATTGCATGTGTTGTTGAGTGCATTATAATAAAAATGTCTATCATGTTGCCATGACCTTCCAAGTGAAACATGTGCAGTACGCATTGGCACAATATCGCATAGAACCTCATCATAATACTTGCCAATACAAAAAGGAATAAAAACTTGTTTAGTCACTCTCACATCCCCAGAATCAATAAGATTATATGGTTGGGGGTGATTGATAAGAGGTAACTTAAGGTAGTCCACCATGGCTGCACTAGCAAAATTCATACAGCGATCCGAATTTCTAATGATAATGCATCCCTTTCCATGAATGTTTCCCCTAGTATAGAGTGGCAGTTGCACTCGCTTAGGGTGTTGCTCTAGATTAGTCATTCGAGTGCTTAAACCTTCCATGGCAAAGGCTAGAGTATCTATTTTATGCTCTAATCTCTTACGTGTGTTTGGAACCTCTTCAGCCATCTGTGATATGAATCTAATCCAAGATTCAAATAAGATGGAGTATTGTCCCAAGAATGCTCTCAATGTAAAGATAGAGATGGATCGAAATACCTTAAATCTCACGAGAAACCCTTTGTCTCGAATCCTCAAAGACTTGGAAGAATCCCATGTAGCTTCAAGTACCTCGATGTTGCAATCTTCAATCAACTAGAGTCGGATCTAGTTTCCTTCGATTCAAGAACGAGTCCACGAACCTAAATCTAAGGTTGAAGAAAGTAAGGTTGATTCGAGTCTACGAATCAATTTGCTAGTCGAGTCCACGACTAGCCACTAATTGAGTCCACAATTAGCCATAAGGTTTCTTACACAAGTGTAAAGAAAAACTTAAGAATTTTATTGAATTAAAGCCTGTTTAAAACTGATATGGATGTGCCCTATTTATAGGTATAGGGCAGCATTGTAATCTAAATACAATGGGAAAAAGAGTCCTAAACCTAATCTAGAAAACAAGTAAATAGAGTTTTATTTAGAAAAGGATTTAAGGAATCCTTTCTAAATACAACTAGTGTTTTCTCTTTTATGCCAAACAATTTAAATTAATGATGACCAAAAATAATAGGGCTGATTTGGGCCTAATTTAATCTCCAAAATCAGCACTTAAACAATTATAAAAAAGCCTTGAGTTCTTCTTCATATTTTGCAAATGGGCTTGACTTGGATTTCCACCATCTTTGAACATCACCAATGAAGAGTTGCCTTAATTGTTTGGACTTGGGCCTTGTGATTGGCCCAATTAGTACTCTTAATGGATCTTCATATGTTGGGCCGCATCATCCTCCCCTTCTTGAAAATGATTCGACCTCGAATCTTGTAAGCATTGTCTTCGATCCATGATATCACTTGAAATTGGCCACTATAATATTTTCCTCTATCGAATGGACTTATTATTGGTCTTTGTTGTTTGTTCCACCAATGATGTTTTAAGGTCGTAGTTATGGGCCTTGTGATGAGCCCACTATTTACCGATACTGGATTCCATGTGTACTGGTTCCTATTATTCTCCCATTCTTGAAAAGGATTCGTCCTCGAATCCAAATCTTTAGTGAAAGACAAGGTAGCAAGCTCACTTTCTGTTTTATCACGCTCATGGAACTTTTTCTTGGGATGCTTGACACGAGTCGCTCCAATCATCATCCTACAATCAACAAGTAAGGCAATTAAGTCTAATGACACATCAAGGAATTTAAACATTCTGGATGGTAATAATTCAACAAAATGAGACATATAAAATTTATGCATCTTATTTGAATTGTCAACAAGCACAAAATCTTTCCTCCTAGAGCTTAAGGTAATCAAACAGAAAATTCATGGAAATATCAAGTAATGATTTAGATGTATTATGGTGGTAAGTAGCACAATTCTGAACATAAGATTCTACATCTTTTTTCTTCTTTGGCCAATGAAAATATTCATGCAAAAGATCATTACTCTTTAGAAAATCAAAATGTCCCGTATGTGAATCAACAATTAAATCATTGCCCAAAACAAAGCAAAAAGTGTCAATCCCATTGACTTTGAACCAAAACCCCTTGTGCAAGTGGTATTTGCCATAAGAAGTTTTCAAATGTGCCTTATAACTTCCAAGTGATTCCTTATCTCTATCAAATAAAGTTTTAGTAAAATCAAAATTAAGGAATCTTGGATGTATTGATGCAAACAAATTTCTAGCACATCTGGCAAGTAGGTCATTAATAGAAACATGGCAAACAAATCTAGAGAATTTTAATGCATGCTTTTGAAATAAAAGTGAGTAAATAGTTACTCCCCTTCTTTTCTCTTGCTTATTATCTTTTTTTGTTAGCAAGCGAGGCTGCACTTTGATAGCTCTGGCTGGTTCTTTCCACTGTACCACTGATAGCGGTTCCTTTGTTTGGCTACAATCTAAGTTAGAGGACTGGAGTGGTGACTCCAATTCTAAACGTGGAGGTTCCAGTTTGCTCTCTTTGATTTCTTCTTTCTTCAAGGCTGGTTTGAGAACTTGCTTCGATCTCAATTGAATTTCTTCTACTTGTTTTGGAAGTAGAGGCTTAAGCACATGTATAAATCTATTATAGGTGACATTGCATGTGTTGTTGAGTGCATTATAATAAAAATGTCTATCATGTTGCCATGACCTTCCAAGTGAAACATGTGCAGTACGCATTGGCACAATATCGCATAGAACCTCATCATAATACTTGCCAATACAAAAAGAAATAAAAACTTGTTTAGTCACTCTCACATCCCCAGAATCAATAAGATTGTATGGTTGGGGGTGATTGATAAGAGGTAACTTAAGGTAGTCCACCATGGCTGCACTAGCTAAATTCATACAACGATCCGAATTGATAACGATAATGCATCCCTTTCCATGAATGTTTCCCCTAGTATAGAGTGGCAGTTGCACTCGCTTAGGGTGTTGCTCTAGATTAGTCATTCGAGTGCTTAAACCTTCCATGGCAAAGGCTAGAGCATCTATTTTATGCTCTAATCTCTTACGTGTGGTTGGAACCTCTTCAGCCATCTGTAGATGAGAAACAAAATCTAAAAACAAGAAGATATGTGAGTATTCATGTTAGTGAAACCAAAAAGTTGGCTCGCTCCCTCTCTATTCTCAGCTCACAGGTAAGAGGTGGATTATATGGCTCGGGGGTGCACTACACACTCTTACAAACACACACTCCACTCGTGTATCGCTCAAGGTAGCAGATACTCTCACAAGCCTTTTTCCAAAAAGGAAAATTCTAGTCCGGAACTCAAGTTGATATGGATTCAACCTCAAAGTTCAAGAAAACGTACCTTGGAAAACTTCACAAGCCTTTGAGAGTAAGGTGTATCGCGAGGTAGGTAATAAAATTGAGAGCAAGAAGCAAAGAAAAAGGACTATACGAGCAAAGAAACTAAATAGGATTTGAAAGAAAAAGGAAACCAAAGAAGGAAGTATGGCAGAAAGATATGCAAGACCAATATCAAAAGATAGAGACAAATAGACTATAAAAGGGGTTCACGTGTACCACAACCAATTAGGAATCTATCAAGAACTCCTTCCAACCTTATACTTTTCCCCTTCCTTGTCCCTCCAAAATTCTCCTACCAGCCAAATTCTTTCCCCAACCTTATTCTTCTTCTTTATTGCTTTCTCTCTTTTTTTTTTTCAACTTTCTTGATTTTTTTTATTTTTTTTGATAGATAACCTCCAAATAACTACTGTAAATAACAACAAAAATTTCGGACCAAGAGGAACCACACAACCCCTTCAAAACAGAATCAAGAATTTCAAGAATCGCCCAGAAAAACAGAAACAATGTTCTTACTTCGAAGATCAATATCTCAATGACCGTAAGGAATTAGCAAGTGTATAATATATCAATAGAACGCCCCAGAAGAGATTTAAAACATATCAAAATATCAGATAAAACTAACTAGTGGATCTTGAGATATAGGTAATTCTTTGAAACTGGTCACAGCTCGCGGAAATCTGGACAGGGTGTGATTGAGACGTGATTGCGCGTAAATGCGCTTTGGATATAGGTAAGGGTGAGATGGGGTTGTTTTCTTTACAGAATATGTGGTAATATGGTGCTTAGGAGGTGTGAGGTCTCGTTGATATTGGACGAGAAAAAGGAAAAACTCTTTCGGGATAGGTTTTCAGGAAACTAAAGAACATGTATCAAGAGTCAAGAAAATAATCAAGAATGCTAAGAAAAATATTTTTGGGGGTTTTTTAATGAATAAGACACGAAAAAAAAAACTATATAAGATAAGAACGAGATAAACCTAGGGAACCAAAGAAATCAAATTTCTAACGATAATGAGACAAACCTAGGCTCTGAATACCAAATTGATATGAACCTAGTCCAAGGTTCAAATAAAATGGAATATTGTCCCAAGAATGATCTCAATGTAAAGATAGAGATGGATCGAAATACCTTAAACCTCACGAGAAACCCTTTGTCTCGAATCCTCAAAGACTTGGAAGAATCCCATGTAGCTTCAAGTACCTCGATGTTGCAATCTTCAATCAACTAGAGTCGGATCTAGTTTCCTTCGATTCAAGAACGAGTCCACGAACCTAAATCTAAGGTTGAAGAGTAAGGGCGTATACAAGCCTTTGAGAGTAGGTAATAAAATTGAGAGCAAGAAGCAAAGAAAAAGGACAATACGAGCAAAGAAACTAAATAAGATTTGAAAGAAAAAAGGAAACCAAAGAAGGAAGTATGGCAGAAAGATGTGCAAGACCAATATCAAAAGATAGAGACCAATTAGGAATCTATCAATAACTCCTTCCAACCTTATACTTTCCCCTTCCTTGTCCCTCCAAAATTCTCCTACCAGCCAAATTCTTTCCCCAACCTTATTCTTCTTCTTTATTGCTTTCTCTTTTTTTGCTTTTTTTTTTTTCAAAATTATTGATTTTTTTTTTTATTTTTTTGATAATTAACCTCCAAATAACTACTGTAAATATCAACAAAAATTTCGGACCAAGAGGATCCACACAACACCTTCAAAATAGAATCAAGAATTTCAAGAATCACCCAGAAAAACAGAAACGCTGTCCTTACTTCAAAGATGAATATCTCAATGACTGTAAGTGATATGAATCTAGTCCAAGATTCAAATAAGATGAGTATTGTCCCAAGAATTGCTCTCAATGTAAAGATAGAGATGGATCGAAATACCTTAAACCTCACGAGAAACCCTTTGTCTCGAATCCTCAAAGACTTGGAAGAATCCCATTGTAGCTTCAAGTACCTTGATGATGCAATCTTCAATCAACTAGAGTCGGATCTAGTTTCCTTCGATTCAAGAACGAGTCCACGAACCTAAATCTAAGGTTGAAGAAAGTAAGATTGATTCGACTCCACGAATCAATTTGTTAGTCGAGTCCACGACTAGTCACTAATTGAGTCCACAATTAGCTATAGGGTTTCTTACACAAGTGTAAAGAAAAACTTAAGAATTTTATTGAATTAAAGTCTGCCTGAAACTGATATGGATGCACCCTATTTATAGGTATAGGGGCAGCATTATAATTCTAAATACAATGGAAAAAAGAGTCCTAAACCTAATCTAGAAAACAAGTAAATAGAGTTTTATTTAGAAAAGGATTTAAGGAATCCTTTCTAAATACAACTAGTGTTTTCTCTTTAATTCCAAACAATTTAAATTAATGATGACAAAAAATAATAGGGCTGATTTGGGCCTAATTTAATCACCAAAATCAGCACTTAAACAATTATAAAAAAGCCTTGAGTTCTTCTTCATATTTTGCAAATAGGCTTGACTTGGATTTCTACCATCTTTGAACATCACCAATGAAGAGTTGCCTTAATTGTTTGGACTTGGGCCTTGTGATTGGCCCAATTAGTACTCTTAATGGATCTTCATATGTTGGGCCGCATCATCTTCCCCTTCTTGAAAATGATTCGACCTCGAATCTTGTAAGCATTGTCTTCGATCCATGATATCACTTGAAATTGACCACTATAATATTTTCCTCTATCGAATGGACTTATTATTGGTCTTTGTTGTTTGTTCCACCAATGATGTTTTAAGGTCGTAGTTATGGGCCTTGTGATGAGCCCACTATTTACGCTTACTGGATTCCATGTGTACTGGTTCCTATTATTCTCCCATTCTTGAAAAGGATTCGTCCTCGAATCCAAATCTTCAGTGAAAGACAAAGTAGCAAGCTCACTTTCTGTTTTATCACGCTCATGGAACTTTTTCTTGGGATGCTTGACACGAGTCGTTCCAATCATCATCCTACAATCAACAAGTAAGGCAATTAAGTCTAATGACACATCATGAAATTTAAACATTCTGGACGGTAATAATTCATCAAAATGAGACATATTAAATTTAGGCATCTTGTTTGAATTGTCAACAAGCACAAAATCTTTCCTCCTAGAGCTTAAGGGTAAACCAAACACAAAATCCATGGAAATATCAAGTAATGATTTAGATGCATTGTGGTGGTAAGCAGCACAATTATGAACATAAGATTCTACATCTTTTTTCTTCTTTGGCCAATGAAAATATCCATGCAAAACATCATCACTCTTTGGAAAACCATTGCTCAAATCCAAGCAAAAAAAGCCAATCCCATTGACTTTGAACGAAAACCCCTTGAGCAAGTAGTATTTCACATAAGAAGTTTTCAAATGTGCCTTATAACTTCCTAGTGGTTCCTTATCTCTATCAAATAAAGTTTTAGTAAAATCAAAATTAAGGAATCTTGGATGTATGGAGGCAAACAAATTTCTAACACATCTAGCAAGTAGCTCATTAATAGAAACATGACAAACAAATCTAGAGAATTTTAATGCATGCTTTTGAAATAAAAATGAGTAAATAGTTACTCCCCTTCTTTTCTCTCGCTTACTATCCTTTTTTGTTACCAAGCGAGGCTGCACTTTGATAGGTATGGCTGGTTCTTTGCACTGTACCACTGATAGCGGTTCCTTTGTTTGGCTACAAACTAAGTTAGAGGACTGGAGTGGTGAATGCAATTCCAAACATGGAGGTTCCACTTTTCTCTCTATGATTTCTTCATTCTTTGAGGCTGGTTTGAGAGCTTGCATCAATGTCAATTGAATTTCTTCTACTTGTTTAGGATACAAACGAGACAAGAAATATGTAACTCCATTCATGTGAAACACATAAGTGTTCCTCATTCCATCAGAACTTATTTTTCTGTCAAATTGCAATGGTCTACCTAACAAGATATGAGCAGCCTGCATTGGGATATTATCACACAAGATTTCATCAGAGTAACTGTTAATAGATAAAGGAATAAGATCCTGTTTGGTTACTCTAGCTTCTCCAGTTAACCATTGCAAACAATAAGGATTTGGATGATTAAGCAAAGGTAACTGGGGAAATTTAACCATAGCTGCACTAGCCACATTTGTGCAACTTCTAGAATCTATTACCATAGCACAAGCATTCTCTTTAATTGACCCTTTAGTACAAAATATATTTTCTCTTTGAGACTCATCTTCTTTTAAAGGGTGAACATTCAAAACCTCCTTAACAACAACAGTATGACTAGACTCACTAGCAACATATTTAGAATCAGAATCTAAAGGTATGAATGGTTCTCCCTCAACATGTTCATTGAGAGTTTCAAAATGGTCACATACCTCATCCTTAGACTTATATTCAAGACAAGAAGCAAAATTTTCAGATTGTTTTGTTATCTTAACTACCCTTTTGTTAGGGCAATCACGAGCTATGTGGCCTCTCCCATTACATCTATAACAAATCAATTCTCTATCATGTTGAGGCCTCACTGCCTCACTTACCTTTTCCTTACCTTTTTCTTGTGAATCATCTCTTGGAGGGGGATGTTCATCACGCCTTTTAGGGGTGGAACTTGTGTTGTTCCATCTTGATGCACCATTGTTGGACTTGTACAATTTCATCTCTTTGATTTTTGCCTCAGATTCACGTGCAGCATACAAGGCATCATAAACGGTGTCATATCTCTGAATACTCATTCCACATCGAATTTCTAAGTTCAATCCATGTACGAAACGAGCAACAGTTTTTGTCTCTTCTTCATGTATGTCTCCCTGTTTAAGCAAAATATTTGTAGTTTGGTAGTACTCATCAACTGACTTTTTTCCTTGCACCGTTCCCTGCAATTTTCTTTCAAGATCATAGAAAAAAGATTTAGGACGAAAAGTTAGGCGCATATCTTCCCTCACTTGAACCCAAGATTCATAGGGAATAAAATTAGCAACTCTTTCTATATTTCTTTTTCGCCACCAAGATAATGCATACCCCTTAAAAGATGTAGCAACTATCCTAATTTTTTGTAAGATCAGAATATTGCTTTAAATAAAAAAGAGTTTCAATAGCATTCTCCCATTCTATGTATTCGGTAGGTCCTTTCTCACCAGTGAAGTTAGGAATTTCATGTTTAATGTTTCCCAACTCCGCATTACGCTGCTGGATCCTTTGACATATAGGATCCACTCTTCCTACTGGTGGCAGGTGTCGCTCATCATTGTGTGGTGGTTGCACTTGCTGTGAGCGTTGCTCCAAATTATTCATTCGTTTGAGTAACCTGTCTATCTTTTGTTCTAATGTCTCAGGCAGGTTTGGAACTTTTTCAGCCATCTGTATAGGAAAAAAAAATCTAAAAACAAGAAGATGTGTGAGTAATCACGTTAGTGAAACCAAAAAGTTGGCTCGCTCCCTCTCTATTCTCAGCTCACGGGTAAGAGGTGGATTATATGGCCCTGGGGGTACACTACACTCTTACAAACACACACTCCACTCGTGTATCACTCCAAGTGGCAGATACTCTCACAAGCCTTTTTCCAAAAAGGAAAATTCTAGTCCGGAACTCAAGTTGATATGGATTCAACCTCAAAGTTCAAGAAAACGTACCTTGGAAAACTTCACAAGCCTTTCAGAGTAAGGGTGTATCGCGAGATAGGTAATAAAATTGAGAGCAAGAAGCAAAGAAAAAGGACAATACGAGCAAAGAAACTAAATAAGATTTGAAAGAAAAAGGAAACTAAAGAAGGAAGTATGGCAGAAAGATATTCAAGACCAATATCAAAAGATAGAGACAAATGGATTCACGTGTACCACAACCAATTAGGAATCATTAAAGAACTCCTTCCAACCTTATACTTTTCCCCTTCCTTGTCCCTCCAAAATTCTCCTACCAGCCAAATTCTTTCCCCAACCTTATTCTTCTTCTTTATTGCTTTCTCTTTTTTTCTTTTTTTTTTTCAACTTTCTTGATTTTTTTTGATAAGTAACCTCCAAATAACTATTGTAAATATCAACAAAAATTTCGGACCAAGAGGATCCACACAACACCTTCAAAACAGAATCAAGAATTTCAAGAATCACCCAGAAAAACAGAAACGCTGCCCTTACTTCGAATATGAATATCTCAATGACCGTAAGGAATTAGCACGTGTATAATATATCAAAAGAACTCCCCAGAAGAGATCTACAACATATCCAAATATTAGATAAAACTAACCAGTGGATCTCGAGATATAAGTCATTCTTTGAAACTGGTCACAGAACGCGGAAATCTAGACAGGGTGTGATTGAGACGTAATTGCGCGTAAATGCGCTTTGGATATAGGTAAGGGTGAGATGAGGTTATTTTCCTATCAGAATTTGTGGTAATATGGTGCTTAGGAGGTGTGAGGTCTCGTTGATATTGGACGGGAAAAAAGGAAAACTCTTTCGGGATTGTTTTTCAAGAAACTGGAGAACATGTATCAAGATTCAAGAACACAATCAAGAATGCAAAGGAAATTTTTTTAGGGTTTTTTATGAATAAGACACGAAAAAAAGTAGTATGTAAGATAAAAATGAGATAAACCTAGGGAACCAAAGAAACCAAATTTCTAACGATAAAGAGATAAACCTAGGCTCTGAATACCAAATTGATATGAATCTAGTCCAAGATTCAAATAAGATGAGTATTGTCCCAAGAATTGCTCTCAATGTAAAGATAGAGATGGATTGAAATACCTTAAACCTCACAAGAAACCCTTTGTCTCGAATCCTCAAAGACTTGGAAGAATCCCATTGTAGCTTCAAGTACCTCGATGATGCAATCTTCAATCAACTAGAGTCGGATCTAGTTTCCTTCGATTCAAGAACGAGTCCACGAACCTAAATCTAAGGTTGAAGAAAGTAAGATTGATTCGAGTCCACGAATCAATTTGCTAGTCGAGTCCACGACTAGTCACTAATTGAGTCCACAATTAGCTATAGGGTTTCTTACACAAGTGTAAAGAAAAACTTAAGAATTTTATTGAATTAAAGTCTGCCTAAAACTGATATGGATGCACCCTATTTATAGGTATAGGGGCAGCATTATAATTCTAAATACAATGGAAAAAAGAGTCCTAAACCTAATCTAGAAAACAAGTAAATAGAGTTTTATTTAGAAAAGGATTTAAGGGATCCTTTCTAAATACAACTAGTGTTTTCTCTTTAATTCCAAACAATTTAAATTAATGATGACCAAAAATAATAGGGCTGATTTGGGCCTAATTTAATCACCAAAATTAGCACTTAAACAATTATAAAAAAGCCATGAGTTCTTCTTCATATTTTGCAAATAGGCTTGACTTGGATTTCCACCATCTTTGAACATCACCAATGAAGAGTTGCCTTAATTGTTTGGACTTGGGCCTTGTGATTGGCCCAATTAGTACTCTTAATGGATCTTCATATGTTGGGCCGCATCAGTAAGGAATTAGCACTTGTATAATATATCAAAAGAACGCCCCAGAAGTGATCTACATCATATCAAAATTTCAGATAAAACTAACCAGTGGATATCGAGATATAAGTCATTCTTTGAAACTGGTCACAGAACGCGGAAATCTGGACAGGGTGTGATTGAGACGTAATTGCGCGTAAATGCGCTTTGGATATAGGTATGGGTGAGATGGGGTTATTTTGCTGACAGAATTTGTGGTAAAATGGGGCTTAGGAGGTGTGAGGTCTCGTTGATATTGGACGGGAAAGAAGGAAAACTCTTTCGGGATTGTTTTTCAAGAAACTGGAGAACATGTATCAAGATTCAAGAACACAATCAAGAATGCAAAGGAAAATTTTTTGGGTGTTTTTAATGAATAAGACACGAATAAAAGTAGTATGTAAGATAAGAACGAGATAAACCTTGGGAACTAAAGAAATCAAATTTCTAACGATAATGAGATAAACCTAGGCTCTGATACCAAATTGATATGAACCTAGTCCAAGGTTCAAATAAATATGGAATATTGTCCCAAGATTACTCTCAGTGCAAGATAGAGATGGATCAAAATACCTTAAACCTCACGAGAAACCCTTTGTCTCGAATCCTCAAAGACTTGGAAGAATCCCATTGTAGCTTCAAGTACCTCGATGATGCAATCTTCAATCAACTAGAGTCGGATCTAGTTTCCTTCGATTCAAGAACGAGTCCACGACCCTAAATCTAAGGCTGAAGAAAGGAAGATTGATTCGAGTCCACGAATCAATTTGCTAGTCGAGTCCACGACTAGCCACTAATTGAGTCCACAATTAGCCATAAAGGTTTCTTACACAAGTGTTAAGAAAAACTTAAGAATTTTATTGAATTAAAGCCTCCCCAAAACTGATATGGATGTGCCCTATTTATAGGTATAGGGCAGCATTGTAATCTAAATACAATGGGAAAAAGAGTCCTAAACCTTAGCTAGAAAACAAGTAAATAGAGTTTTATTTAGAAAAGGATTTAAGAAATCCTTTCTAAATACAACTAGTGTTTTCTCTTTACTTCCAAACAATTTAAAATAATGATGACCACAAATAATAAAGCTAATTTGGGCCTTGAATCTTGTGATTGGCCCAATTTGTACTCTTAATGGATCTTCATTATGTTGGGCCGCATCATCAATAATAAGAACCAGTACACATGGAATCCAATAAGGGTCTATAGTGGGCTCATCACAAGGCCCATAACTACATCCTTAAAGAATCATTGGTGGGAGAAACAAGAAGGCCCAATAATAATTCCATTCGATAGAGGAAAGTATTATAGTGGTCCATTTCAAGTGATATCATGGATCGAAGACAATGCTTACAAGATTCGAGGTCGAATCATTTTCAAGAAGGTGAGGATGATGCGGCCCAACATAATGAAGATCCATCAAGAGTACCAATTGGGCCAATCACAAGGCCCAAGTCCAAACGATTAAGACAACTCTTCATTGGTAATATTCATAGAAGGTGGAAATCCAAGTCAAGCCCATTTGCAAAAGATGAAGAAGATTTCAAGGCTTTTTTATAATTGTTTAAGTGCTGATTTTGGTGATTAAATTAGGCCCAAATCAGCCCTATTATTTTTTGTCATCATTAATTTAAATTGTTTGGAATAAAAGAGAAAACACTAGTTGTATTTAGAAAGGATTCCTTAAATCCTTTTCAAAATAAAACTCTATTTACTTGTTTTCTAGATTAGGTTTAGGACTCTTTTTCCGATTGTATTTAGATTACAATGCTGCCCTATACCTATAAATAGGGCACATCCATATCAGTTTGAAGGAGGCTTTAATTCAATAAAATTCTTAAGTTTTTCTTTACACTTGTGTAAGAAACCTTATGGCTAATTGTTGACTCAATTAGTGGCTAGTCGTGGACTCGACTAGCAAATTGATTCGTGGACTCGAATCAATCTTACTTTCTTCAACCTTAGATTTAGGTTCGTGGACTCGTTCTTGAATCGAAGGAAACTAGATCCGACTCTAGTTGATTGAAGATTGCAACATCGAGGTACTTGAAGCTACATGTGATTCTTCCAAGTCTTTGAGGATTCGAGACAAAGGGGTTCTCGTGAGGTTTAAGGTATTTCGATCCATCTCTATCTTTACATTGAGAGCAATTCTTGGGACAATACTCATCTTATTTGAATCTTGGACTAGATTCATATCAATTTGGTATTCAGAGCCTAGGTTTGTCTCATTATCATTGGAAATTTGGTTTCTTTGGTTCCCTAGGTTTATCTCGTTCTTATCTTACATACTACTTTTTTCGTGTCTTTTTCATTAAAAAAAAAACCCCCAAAAAAAATTTTCTTTTGCATTCTTGGTTGTGTTCTTGAATCTTGATACATGTTCTCCAGTTTCTTGAAAAACAATCCCGAAAGAGTTTTCCCTTTTTCCCATCCAATATCAACGAGACCTCACACCTCCTAAGCACCATATTACCATATATTCTTTCAAGAAAACAACCCCATCTCACTTTTACCTATATCCAAAGCGCATTTACGCGCAATCACGTCGCAATCACACCCTGTCCAGATTTCCGCATTCTGTGACCAGTTTCAAAGAATGGCCTATATCTCGAGATCCACTAGTTAGTTTTATCTGAAATTTGGATATGTTTTAGATATCTTCTGGAGCGTTCTATTGATATATTATACACTTGCTAATTCCTTACGGTCATTGAGATATTGATCTTCGAAGTAAGGGCAGTGTTTCTGTTTTTCTGGGTGATTCTTGAAATTCTTGATTCTATTTTGAAGTGCTTGTGTGGAACCACTTGGTCTGAAATTTTTGGTGATATTTACAGTAATTATTTGGAGGTTATTTACCAAAAAAATCAAAAAAAAATCAAGAAAGTTGAAAAAAAAAAAGCAAAAAAGAGAAAGCAATAAAGAAGAAGAATAAGGTTGGGGAAAGAATTTGGCTGGTAGGAGAATTTTGGAGGGACAAGGAAGGGGAAAACTATAAGGTTGGAAGGAGTTCTTTAATGATTCCTAATTGGTTGTGGTACACGTGAACCCATTTTATATTCTATTTGTCTCTATCTTTTGATATTGGTCTTGCATATCTTTCTGCCATACTTCCTTCTTTAGTTTCCTTTTTCTTTCAAATCTTATTTAGTTTCTTTGCTCGTATTGTCCTTTTTCTTTGCTTCTTGCTCTAAATTTTATTACCTATCTCGCGATACACCCTTACTCTCAAAGGCTTGTGAAGTTTTCCAAGGTACGTTTTCTTGAACTTTGAGGTTTAATCCATATCAACTTGAGTTCCGGACTAGAATTTTCCTTTTTGGAAAAAGGCTTGTGAGAGTATCTGCCACTTGGAGTGATACACGAGAGGAGTGTGTGTTTGTAAGAGTGTAGTGTACCCCCAGAGCCATATAATCCACCTCTTACCCGTGAGCTGAGAATAGAGAGGGAGCGACCCAACTTTTTGGTTTCACTAACGTGATTACTCACACATCTTCTTGTTTTTAAATTTTTTTTCCTATACAGATGGCTAAACAAGTTCCAAACCTGCCCCAGACATTAGAACAAAAGATAGACAGGTTACTCAAACGAATGAATAATTTGGAGCAACGCTCACAGCAAGTGCAACCACCACACAATGATGAGCGATACCTGCCACCAGCAGGAAGAGTGGATCCTAGATGGCAAAGGATCCAGCAGCGTAATGCGGAGTTAGGAAACATTAAATATGAAATTCCTAACTTCACTGGTGAGAAAGGACCTACCGAATACATAGAATGGGAGAATTCTGTTGAAACTCTTTTTTATTTAAATCAATATTCTGATCTTACAAAAATTAGGCTAGTTGCTACATCTTTTAAGGGGTATGCATTATCTTGGTGGCGAAAAAGAAATAGAGAGAGAGTTGCTAATTTTATTCCCTATGAATCTTGGGTTCAAGTGAGGGAAGATATGCGCCTAACCTTTCGTCCTAAATCTTTTTTCTATGATCTTGAAAGAAAATTGCAGGGAACGGTGCAAGGAAAAAAGTCAGTTGATGAGTACTACCAAACTACAAATATTTTGCTTAAACAGGGAGACATACATGAAGAAGAGACAAAAACTGTTGCTCGTTTCGTATATGGATTGAACTTAGAAATTCGATGTGGAATGAGTATTCAGAGATATGACACCCTTTATGATGCCTTGTATGCTGCACGTGAATCTGAGCCAAAAATCAAAGAGATGAAATTGTACAAGTCCAACAATGGTGCATCAAGATGGAACATCACAAGTTCCACCCCTAAAAGGCGTGATGAACATCCCCCTCCAAGAGATGATTCACGAGACAAAGGTAAGGAAAAGGTAAGTGAGGCAGTGAGGCCTCAACATGATAGAGAATTGATTTGTTATAGATGTAATGGGAGATGCCACATAGCTCGTGATTGCCCTAACAAGAGGGTAGTTAAGATAACAAAACAATCTGAAAATTTTGCTTCTTGTCTTGAATATAAGTCTAAGGATGAGGTATGTGACCATTTTGAAACTCTCAATGAACATGTTGAGGGAGAACCATTCATACCTTTAGATTCTGATTCTAAATATGTTGCTAGTGAGTCTAGTCATACTGTTGTTGTTAAGGAGGTTTTGAATGTTCACCCTTTAAAAGAAGATGAGTCTCAAAGAGAAAATATATTTTGTACTAAAGGGTCAATTAGAGAGAATGCTTGTGCTATGGTAATAGATTCTAGAAGTTGCACAAATATGGCTAGTGCAGTTATGGGTAAATTTCTCCAGTTACCTTTGCTTAATCATCCAAATGCTTATTGTTTGCAATGGTTAACTGATGCAGGAGAAGCTAGAGTAACCAAACAAGATCTTATTCCTTTATCTATTAACAGTTACTCTGATGAAATCTTGTGTGATAATATCCCAATGCAGGCTGCTCATATCTTGTTAGGTAGACCATGGCAATTTGACAGAAAAATAAGTTATGATGGAATGAGGAACACTTATGTGTTTCACATGAATGGAGTTACATATGTCTTGCCTCGTTTGTATCCTAAACAAGTAGAAGAAATTCAATTGACATTGATGCAAGCTCTCAAACCAGCCTCAAAGAAGGAAGAAATCAAAGAGAGAAAAGTGGAACCTCCATGTTTGGAATTGCAATCACCACTCCAATCCTCTAACTCAGTTTGTAGCCAAACAAAGGGACCACAATCAGTGATACAGTGGAAAGGACCAGCCCAAGGTGTCAAAGTGCAACCTCTCTTGGTCACTACAAAAGATATTAAGCAAGAGAAAAGAAGGGGAGTAACTATTTACTCACTTTTATTTCAAAAGCATGCATTAAAATTCTCTAGATTTGTTTGCCATGTTTCTATTAATGATCTACTTGCTAGATGTGTTAGAAATTTGTTTGCATCCATACATCCGAGATTCCTTAACTTTGATTTTACTAAAACTTTATTTGATAGAGATAAGGAATCACTGGAAAGTTATAAGGCACATTTGAAAACTTCTTATGGCAAATACTACTTGCTCAAGGAGTTTTGGTTCAAAGTCAATGGGATTGACACTTTTTGCTTGGATTTGAGCAATGGTTTAATTATTGATTCACATAAGGGACAATTTGGTTTTCCAAAGAATGATGATGTTTTGCATGGATATTTTCATTGGCCAAAGAAGAAAAAAGATGTAGAATCTTATGTTCATAATTGTGCTACTTACCACCACAATGCATCTAAATCATTACTTGATATTTCTATGGATTTTGTGTTTGGTTTAGCCTTAAGCTCTAGGAGGAAAGATGTTGTGCTTGTTGATAATTCAAACAAAATGGCTAAATTTTATATGTCTAATTTTGTTGAACTATTACCATTCAGAATGTTTAAATTTTATGTTGTGTCATTAGACTTAATCGCCTTACTTGTTTATTGTTGGATGAAGATTGGAGCAACTCGTGTCAAGCATCCCAAGAAGAAGTTCAATGAGTTCCATGAGCGTGATAAAACAGAAAGTGAGCTTCCTACTTTGTCTTTCATTGAAGATTTGGATTCGAGGACGAATCCTTTTCAAGAAGGAGAGAATAATAAGAACCAGTACACATGGAATCCAATAAGGGTCTATAGTGGGCTCATCACAAGGCCCATAACTACATCCTTAAAGAATCATTGGTGGGAGAAACAAGAAGGCCCAATAATAATTCCATTCGATAGAGGAAAGTATTATAGTGGCCCATTTCAAGTGATATCATGGATCGAAGACAATGCTTACAAGATTCGAGGTCGAATCATTTTCAAGAAGGTGAGGATGATGCGGCCCAACATAATGAAGATCCATCAAGAGTACCAATTGGGCCAATCAGAAGGCCCAAGTCCAAACGATTAAGACAACTCTTGTTGTGGACAACCAAAGGCTTGGAGACCCACTTCAAATAAGAGAAGGTCCAATTACTCGTTCAAGAGCCAAAAACTTACAAGAGGCCATGAATGGACTGATCCATACACTTAGGCAAGAAGATGGCACCAAGATACTTGATGGACTTAACATGGAAGATACCAAGTGGGTCAATATCTTAACCTTGCATTTGGAGGCCTTAGAAGTTGCCATTTAAATACCAACAAAGAATCAAGGCCCAACTAGAATTTGAAGACCAAATTGTTGAAGAATGTGCCAAGCTGGTTGTGCTGAATTGAAATAATAAGTTGGGCATAAAATAAGTGGGGAAATCCTTTAAGAGTGGTCCAATTTCGTGGCTCAAGCTTAGGAGAAGACAAAAGGAACTAAACTCAAGTCACATGGAAGAATTAAGTGTCATTTACTTCAAAATTCAATAGTAGTAAATTTCTGAATTTAAGTATTTTTATGTTACAAGCTAATGAGTAAATGCACCTTCTTTGAACGTGTATAGCCCTTTTTAAAGGGCTAAAGAACTCATTTTATGGTAGATTATTGAAGTTGAATTCATTTGGATATGTGATTTGCACTTCCATTTCCTTTCTAGCATTCTAGGAAGAATTTCTGACTTATCAAGGATATTACCCTCCTTGTGGCGTCCCAATTGGCCTTATCACCCTTCAACCCGGTGTGGCGGCTTCCCTATTCATCCATACACGTGCTTCAACCATTTCCCATACCCTACATCAACCACAATCCACAAAAACAACCCCTTCACTTCAAGAAATCAGTAGACAGAAATTGGGAAAACGGATCGTGACTTGAGCTGTGGAGTTCTAGGCCTTTAAATCCAATATCAAGCCGGTGGAATCCACATCATTTTGGTATCAGTTTTTGCCAAAGAATAGGAGAAGAACTCAATTTTTCTTTTAAAATTTTAAAAGCTTCATCTTGCCTCTCTCCCCAAATAAACCCAACATTCTTTTTTATCACCTCGGTTAGTGGAGCAGCAATAGTACTAAAGTCTTTCACAAAACGGCAATAGAAACTAGCTAGACCGTGAAAGCTTCGTACCTCACTAACTGTCCTCGGTGTTGGCCATTCAAGGATAGCCTTAACTTTAGCTCCATCAACCTCAATTCCATTTGCACTCACAATATAGCCAAGAAAATGAATTGAAGATGTACAAAATTCACACTTTTCAAAGTTGGCATATAGTTTATGCTTCCTTAAAATGGTGAATATTTTGTGCAAGTGTGTGGCATGTTCATTCAAATCATGGCTGTAAATAAGAATATCATCAAAGTAAACCACCACAAACTCACCAATATACTCCCGTAGCACATGATTCATGAGCCTCATGAAAGTGCTAGGAGCATTTGTGAGTCCAAATGGCATGACAAGCCATTCATATAGACCTTGTTTGGTCTTGAATGCTGTCTTCCATTCATCACCCTCACGGATTCTAATTTGGTGATAACCAGATTTTAAGTCCACTTTAGAAAACACGCAAGCACCACAAAGTTCATCAAGCATATCATCTAAACGGGGGATGGGAAATCTATATTTCACCGTAATCCTGTTGATTGCTCGACAATCAACACACATCCTCCATGTTCCATCCTTCTTTGGCACTAGTAGTACGGGCACTGCACATGGACTAAGGCTTTCTCGAATTTGCCCCTTAGCTAAAAGTTCCTCCACTTGCCTTTGAATCTCCTTAGTCTCCTCAGGACTACATCTATAGGCTGGACGATTTGCAATTGGTGCCCCAGGTACCAAATCAATATGGTGCTCGATTCCTCTCAAAGGGGGCAATCCCTTAGGAAGTTCCTTTGGAAAAACATCACCAAATTCCTGCAAAAGAGAAGATATTTCCTTGGGCATATGTTCAAGGCTAGTATTTTCAAGGTTAGCCTCTTTAAAAAGTATTAAGTAAATAGGTCTCCCCTCTCTCAAAACTTTTTCCACGGTTTTTCCAGTACAAAAGAAATTTTGTTTCTTCTTTTTCTCCTCTCTTTTTTGTGCACTCATTTCTTTTATCGCGCCTTGTTTTCCACTCAATTCTTTTTCACTCAATTTTTCTATTTCACTCATTCTTTCATTTCCATTCTTTTTTTCTTTTTCTCTCTCTTTCTTTTCATCCTCAAAAATCTGTTTTGGAGATAAAGGTACAAGTACAATTTTTCTACCATTATGAAAGAAAGAATATATGTTGGTGTGTCCTTCGTGAGTTGTCTTCTTGTCAAATTGCCAAGGACGCCCCAACAACACATGAGCAGCTTGCATAGGCACCACATCACACAAAATGCTATCTTCATATTTTCCAATAGACATGGGCACCATCACTTGCTTGTCCACTTTAATCTCCCCCGTTTTGTTTAACCATTGCAAAGAATATGGGGTAGGGTGTGATCTAGTTTGCAAACCAAGCTTATTTGCCAATTCAGTGCTAGCAACATTAGCACAACTTCCACCATCAATGATCACCTTGCAAACTTTCCCATGAACATGACAACGTGTGTGGAAGATGTTCTCCCTTTGTGCCTCATCTTCTTTGGCTTGAGCATTCAACATTCTCCTCACCATCAAGAACTCCCCTTCTACAGCTTCTTGAATTTCAGCACTTTCTCCTTGTGAATCCTCATCGCTCAGTTCTTGATCTTGGTCAGATTCAGTTTGAATATCACCAAAATCATTAATTATCATTGTTTTCTTATTAGGACAGTCTTTGGCAATGTGTCCTCTTCCTTGGCACCTAAAACAACGAACACCACTTGGTTTAGTTGAAGAAAATTCAACTTTACCTTTACCTTTATCAATAGCTTCTTTCGGTTTGCCAGCTTCTCCTTTGGAGTCATTTTTCCATTCCTTTTGTCCCTTGCTAGCTTTCCAATTTGAAGTGTTGGATTGGGCCCTCTTTTTCCTCTTCATGAGCTTTTTCTCAATTTGGACAGCCTTTTGAACCATCTCCTCATAGTCCACAAAATCATGCATTTCCATCTCCTCACGGATGTCCCAATTTAGCCCCTTGATGAAACGGGCAATGGTGCTTTGTGGATCCTCCTCCAAACCAAGCTTTGTCATCAACTTCTCATTTTCATGGTCATATTCAGCTACGGACATCCTCCCTTGCACCAAATCTTGGAGTTGTTGATAGAGCTCACGGTAGTACCAAGTTGGAATGAATTTCTTGCGCATGGCTATCTTCATTTCTCTCCATGATTCAATAGGACGGTCTCCACTTCTTCTCCTTGTCAACACTAACTTATCCCACCATAAAGTGGCATAATCAGTGAATTCCAAGGCTGCCAATTTCACCTTCTTCCTCTCTGAATAATTGTGACAATCAAACACCCTCTCTACCTTACTCTCCCACTCTAGATAGGCATCCGGATCACTCTTCCCCTGGAAATTAGGCATACTCATTTTAATGTTGCCCAAATCATCATCTACATCCCTTCTTGCTGCCCTCCTTCTCCCTCTTTCTCTCCTTCCCATTTCTATCTCACTATCCTCAATCTCCTCACTATCATAACCCGTAGAAGACTCAATTCCCTCTCTCACATTCCCTTGGGCTCTCAAATTATTTCTCCTCTGTTCTCCCTCATTCCCTTGTGCCCTTTGATCATTTCCTCCCTCATTTCTATTTTGTTCCCTCTCCAATTCTAACCTCTCCAAACGGTCAGCCAGTCCACTCATTAAATTACCAAGCCTAGTAAACTCCCCTTTCATAGCATCCACCATAAACTTTGTATTTGGACTCATGCTTGACTCATTATTAGATTGGCCAGACCCCGACATATTGAGCTGCAAATAGAAACAAAAGTGCAACAACAAGATAAAAGATTAAGTTGGACCTCACTTCTCTCCCTCACACTCACTCTTTTTAGGGGGGGTGATCACTCAAATTTTACCACTCGTGTATGAACACTCACTATGCTCACAAGTTGAATTCAAGGACCTTTCTTGGAATTCTAAGAACAATTTCAACTCAAACAAGGAGATACCACACACAAGGACGTAAGATGACAAGAATAAGAAAAGATAGGCATGAAAAAAAAGTGGATAGACAAAGTATATTTTATGTGTGGCAACAAAAAAAAATGAACAAAACTCAAAAGACAAAACTAGAAGATGATAGTCTCCAGAAAAACCAGATTCTGCCAGTGTATTTCTCAGAATTTTCTGTGTTTGTGTATGGATTATTTTGGCAAAATTTTTTCGTGGAAGGGAATATTGATGAGTTATCTATTACCACAAAAAAATTCAGATCAAATAAACAAGAGGAACTATTTTTTCAGATTTTTTTTTCTAGCAGCGCAAATAGGTCAATTCTGGTAGATGTAGACTATAGGAAGGTTTGATGTGACTTTCAGTGTCTATAAACATATATGGATCTTTTTGAATGAGTTTAGACACTAAGAGATATATAGGAGAAACAATATATATAGAACAATTGACAACAAACCAAGAAAAGAAAGTTTTTCATGCAAACTTGCATTCAATTCACAGATTTTGACGTGGAACAAATTGGCACAAGAAACTAAAGAAAACAAGTATTTCGTGACCTGATTTTGATGAGGATGACAACCAAAGCTCTGATACCAAAATGATGTGGATTCCACCGGCTTGATATTGGATTTAAAGGCCTAGAACTCCACAGCTCAAGTCACGATCCGTTTTCCCAATTTCTGTCTACTGATTTCTTGAAGTGAAGGGGTTGTTTTTGTGGATTGTGGTTGATGTAGGGTATGGGAAATGGTTGAAGCACGTGTATGGATGAATAGGGAAGCCGCCACACCGGGTTGAAGGGTGATAAGGCCAATTGGGACGCCACAAGGAGGGTAATATCCTTGATAAGTCAGAAATTCTTCCTAGAATGCTAGAAAGGAAATGGAAGTGCAAAGCACATATCCAAATGAATTCAACTTCAATAATCTACCATAAAATGAGTTCTTTAGCCCTTTAAAAAGGGCTATACACGTTCAAAGAAGGTGCATTTACTCATTAGCTTGTAACATAAAAATACTTAAATTCAGAAATTTACTACTATTGAATTTTGAAGTAAATGACACTTAATTCTTCCATGTGACTTGAGTTTAGTTCCTTTTGTCTTCTCCTAAGCTTGAGCCACGAAATTGGACCACTCTTAAAGGATTTCCCCACTTATTTTATGCCCAACTTATTATTTCAATTTAGCACACCCAGCTTGGCACATTTCTTCAACAATTTGGTCTTCAAATTCTAGTTGGGCCTTGATTCTTTGTTGGTATTTAAATGGCAACTTCTAAGGCCTCCAAATGCAAGGTTAAGATATTGACCCACTTGGTATCTTCCATGTTAAGTCCATCAAGTATCTTGGTGCCATCTTCTTGCCAAAGTGTATGGATCAGTCCATTCATGGCCTCTTGTAAGTTTTTGGCTCTTGAACGAGTAATTGGACCTTCTCTTATTTGAAGTGGGTCTCCAAGCCTTTGGTTGTCCACAACAACTCTTCATTGGTAATATTCATAGAAGGTGGAAATCCAAGTCAAGCCCATTTGCAAAAGATGAAGAAGATTTCAAGGCTTTTTATAATTGTTTAAGTGCTGATTTTGGTGATTAAATTAGGCCCAAATCAGCCCTATTATTTTTTGTCATCATTAATTTAAATTGTTTGGAATAAAAGAGAAAACACTAGTTGTATTTAGAAAGGATTCCTTAAATCCTTTTCTAAATAAAACTCTATTTACTTGTTTTCTAGATTAGGTTTAGGACTCTTTTTCCGATTGTATTTAGATTACAATGCTGCCCTATACCTATAAATAGGGCACATCCATATCAGTTTGAAGGATGCTTTAATTCAATAAAATTCTTAAGTTTTTCTTTACACTTGTGTAAGAAACCTTATGGCCAATTGTGGACTCAATTAGTGGCTAGTCGTGGACTCGACTAGCAAATTGATTCGTGGACTCGAATCAATCTTACTTTCTTCAACCTTAGATTTAGGTTCGTGGACTCGTTCTTGAATTGAAGGAAACTAGATCCGACTCTAGTTGATTGAAGATTGCAACATCGAGGTACTTGAAGCTACATGTGATTCTTCCAAGTCTTTGAGGATTCGAGACAAAGGGGTTCTCGTGAGGTTTAAGGTATTTCGATCCATCTCTATCTTTACATTGAGAGCAATTCTTGGGACAATACTCATCTTATTTGAATCTTGGACTAGATTCATATCAATTTTATTGAATTAAAGCCTCCCCAAAACTGATATGGATGTGCCCTATTTATAGGTATAGGGCAGCATTGTAATCTAAATACAATGGGAAAAAGAGTCCTAAACCTAATCTAGAAAACAAGTAAATAGAGTTTTATTTAGAAAAGGATTTAAGAAATCCTTTCTAAATACAACTAGTGTTTTCTCTTTACTTCCAAACAATTTAAAATAATGATGACCACAAATAATAAAGCTAATTTGGGCCTTGAATCTTGTGATTGGCCCAATTTGTACTCTTAATGGATCTTCATTATGTTGGGCCGCATCATCCTCCCCTTCTTGAAAAATGATTCGACCTCGAATCTTCTAAACATTGTCTTCGATCTGTGGCATCACTTGAAACGGGCCACTATAATACTTTCCTCTATCGAATGGAATTATTATTGGACTTCCTTGATTCTTCCACCAATGGTGCTTTGAAGATGTAGTTATGGACTTTTTAATGAGCCTACTATGTTCCCTTATTGGATTCCGTGTGAGCTGGTTCCTATTACTTCTAGACTCTCACTACAACTCTATCGGGACCAACAAGTGGTATCAGAGCCAAATACCTTGAACGGTAAAGGCTTTGCATTTACTGCCTGGTAGATCCCCATCAAAATTCTGAAAAATTGCACATTTTCAGCTTTGCACGAATTTTTGCAAAATGGAAAAGGATCATGCTAACCGCTCCAAACAGCTTGCTCTTAGTCTTGCTAAATTTGATGACTGTAAGATAAGAATGCAGGCCCTTCTTTGCTCCATACATGACGAAATGTGGGACGTCATAACAACAGGACCAATAACAGTCATGATGGTGAACACACAAGCCGCAGCACAAGGAGAGGGTGTCGAGCAGATGATACCGAAACCAAAAGATCAATATATCTCGGAAGAAAGAACAAGGGAAAATATGGACAATGTAGCCCGAAACATCCTCTACAACTCTCTTGACGATTCTCTGTTCCCCAGAGTTCGGAAATGCAAGAATGCCATGGAAATATGGAAAGTTCTGATGGAACTGGGAGAAGGTGATGAACAGGAGAAAGATAACAAACTGACTGTAGCTATGAAGAAGTTTGAAGACTTCAAAATGCTTCCAAATGAAACAATAGTGGATATGGAGCTGAGGTTCACCAGACTCATGGGAGATCTGACAGATCTCGGGAAGGAACTATCTGAAAAGGAAAAGAATCTGAAGGTACTTCATGGTCTGCCAAAATCTTGGGAAATGAAAGTCATCACAATGAGAGACAATCGAGATATAAAGATGACGAGCACAGCCAAAATTTTCAGTGATCTCAAGGCAAACGAGTTTGAGCATGAACCAAAAGATGTCGAAGAATTAGAAACCAGAAATGTAGCTCTCGTGGCCAGCCAACAAACAACATCATCTAACAGGTCAAAATCTAACTCTTGTGATTTCTTATCTAATGAACAGTATGCACTATTTGTCAGGAAAATGAAGAGGTTCATGAGGAAGAACAACTTCCAAGACTCACATCGTTCGGGCCACTGATAGCAACACGAAAGTTCACCTCAAACCTCAAAAGCAGAAACCTCGGACTCGCAATTGATGTGTTACAACTGTCGAAAACCAGGGCACTTCAAGGCCAACTGTCCTCATCCAATAGGGAGCAAACATCAAGACAGCAACACTACCAAAAGCCCATCCAAGGAGACTGGAGAAAGATACAAAAGAAATGATAAGCCAGAATCATCAAGCTCCAGAAACGAGAGAAGAAGAAAGGCGATGATAGTGAACGAAACCTCTGACAGTGTTGAGGCCGAAAGTAGCTCCTCGAGCTCGAGCTCCGATGACGAGAGCACTGAAGAGGAAAAAGGACTACTATGCCTGTTCAGCCAAGAATCTGAAGATCTATGTTTTATGGCTGACGAAGATGAGGTAAAATCTCACTCATCCTCTTGTTATTCAGCTGAGTCAGTTCTGTAGGGAGTCAAACCTCCAATGAATATGTTACAGAAATGATGAGGAGGTTCAAAGTGATCAAAAGCACATACTCTAAACTTAAGGAGGAGAACTCTCGGCTCATGATTAGCTATAATGCGCTAAGGCAAGTTCGAGTTGAGAACATAATGCTGGCCATTGCTAAGGAGAAACTTGAGAAAAATGTTCTCGCTCTGAAGGAGCAGTGCACAACAAGAGAAAAGAGAGAGCAAGAACTGCTTGAAGTCTTGGACAAATTCAATAACTCATCCAATCTAATGGATCGAATGATGAATGAATCCAGACTGCCCGGGGAAAGAACGGGAATTTGTTTTGACCCTAGCTCCTCTTCACAAACCTGCTTGAACAAATCCACGAATGCATATTCACACGAAAGCTTTCAAGCTGCATTTGTTCAAGGTACAACCCAGGTGTCTGAGCCAATGACGAAAGTTAACTACGATGCCACACCACAATTAACAAGCCTACCGAGAGGAAAGGCTGTACAAAGAATTGTGGATCCTCGAAATGAAAAATCTTACAAAGGCAATCCTAGACAAAAATATGTCAAAAGGAATGGACCAAATGGAAATAGACAGAATCTACACCATAAGAAAGGTCAGCCTGCTAAGAATATTCAATCAAGGAAAAGGCCGAATGTTGACCAGAGGCAATATCGTCCTAAAACAACACGAGAGAATACTGATCAAGGGAACCCGAAAAATGGACGAATCAGACAACCCGAAAGATCCGTCAAAAGATCTGGCTATGGCAATGGATGGACTGGGCTTTCAGAAGAAGATTGGTTTTATTACCCAGAACCTTTGTCTAAAGTTGAACTACAAAGAATTCATCTGCGTAAACAAACCAATCATCTCAAGTATTATGAAAATCCCCCTCAAGAATACTTGCGCGAGAGGTATAATGCTAAAAACTTTGCCAAAATCCACTATGATTATCGCACATCTAATGGATATAGAGGACGAAGGATGAGTCGTGGATGCTCTAGGTGGATGTGGGTACCTAAGTTGACATCTAACCCTCAAGGACCCAAAACTCAAGGGGTACCTAAGAACATATAATCTTTGGTGCAGGACAAACAAGTCATATGGTATGTAGATAGTGGATGCTAAGACATATGACTGGTGACAAAACAATATTAAGTAACTTCACGGAAGTAGATGGACCTAAAGTTATTTTTTGAGGAAAAAATAGTGGCAAAACCCGTGGAAATGGAGACATCATCAAACAGGGAATAACAATACAAGATGTATCATACGTTGATGGACTAAAGTTCAATCTACTTAGTACAAGCCAATTTTGCGACAGGCTACAAAGTTGAATTCTCCAAAAACGAGTGCAAAATCGTGAACACGAAGGATGGAAAAACGGCATTGACTGGTCAACGAAAGAAAAACATGTACGTAATCTCGTGGAATTCTTCCAACACTAATGTTTGTTTTGTGGCAAAAAGTAATGCACATCTTAGTCAAGAATGGCACAACAAGCTGAGCCATCTCAATCTGAAAACAATCAACAAACTTGCAAGGAATAATCTTGTGAGAGATCTGCCTGAAGCATCCTACATAAAAGATAAAATCTGTGAGGCATGTCAGAAGGGAAAACAAATCAAATCATCCTTCAAATCCAAAGATGTGGAGTCTAACTCTCGCTCATTAAGTCTTCTACACATGGATCTCTTCGGACCAGTTGATCCAGCAAGTCCTAGTGGAAGAAAGTATACTCTCGTCATAGTAGATGATTACACGAGATACACTTGGGTGCTTTTCTTAAAGAAAAAGAACGAAACAGAAGTCGTTCTCCCCAATCTCCTGAGACAACTTCATACTGAAAAGGAAGTCAAGATCATTCGGATAAGATCAGATCAAGGAACAGAATTTGTAAACAAAATCATAAAAGAGTACTGTGCACAGAATGGAATCTTTCATCAACTCTCGGCAGCACGAACTCCTCAACAAAACGGAGTAGCCGAACGGAGAAACAGAACTCTGAAAGAAGCATCGGGAACTATGATCGCACATTCTGGTCTACCAAAGCGTTTCTGGGCCGAAGCCATAAATACCGCATGCTACACACAAAACAGATCTTTAATCAACAAATTCTACAACAAAACCCCATATGAATTATGGAAAGGTAAAGTACCTAGTATCGGTTATTTTCATGTCTTTGGTTGCAGGTGCTTTATTCACAACAATGGAAAGAGTCATTTGAGAGCCTTTGATGAAAGAGCATACGAAGGATTGTTCATGGGTTACTCCTCAGTCAGCAAGGCCTTTAGAGTGTTAAATAAACGAACAATGGTTATTGAGGAATCTATTCATGTCAAATTTGATGAACTATCTAAGAAAAATCCAGCTGGTATTATACCATCAAGCAATCCTCAACAAAACTCTAAATCAAATGAAGAAGAGCTTTCAAATGATGAAGAAGATATACTATCCTCCCACACGAAATATCAACTGAAGATTTCTGAGCCCGAAACTACAATACAGGAAATGAGCAACGTATAACAAGTCAACCCTAACGTTCAAACACCATCCGAACCTATGATCTACGTACAGCTCCCTGATATTCCTGAAATAGATGCGCAGGCTCAGCAAAATACTCTTGAACCCGATCTTAGATGGTTAAAAGATCATCCTCTGAATCAAGTGATAGGAAATATTCAAGAAGGTGTACGAACAAGAGCCTCTCTACACGAAAGCATGATGGCATGTTTCTTATCACAAATGGAACCCAATACCATAGAAGAAGCCTTAAGTGATCCTGACTGGGTAATCGCCATGCAAGAAGAGCTTCATCAGTTTGAACGAAATGATGTGCGGGAACTTGTGTCGAGACCAACCCATCAGAATGTTATTGGAACTAAATGGGTCTTTAGAAACAAAATGAGTGAAGATGGGCTCATTGTTAGGAACAAAGCTCGTCTTGTAGCCAAGGGATACTGCCAAGAAGAAGGAATCGATTTTGATGAAACCTTTGCCCCTGTGGCAAGACTTGAAGCCATACGAATATTTCTGGCCTTTGCAGCTCATAAGAACTTCAAAATCTATCAAATGGACGTAAAAAGTGCTTTCTTAAATGGGCTCCTTGAAGAAGAGGTGTATGTTGAGCAACCGCCTGGTTTCGCGGTTGACAATGAACATGGAAAGGTCTATCATCTCAAAAAGGTCCTATATGGCTTAAAACAAGCTCCAAGAGCCTGGTATGATACACTCTCACACTTCCTTATCAACTGTGGATTTATGAAAGGAATTGTAGACAAAACACTCTTTCGTATCAAAGACAATGATCACATTCTTCTAGTACAAATCTATGTTGATGACATTATTTTCGGGAGTACGAATCCTGTGCTTTGTGAAAGTTCTCAATTCTCATGCAAGGCAAGTTTGAAATGAGCATGATGGGAGAACTTAACTACTTTCTGGGATTGCAAGTAAAGCAATGCTCAGATGGAATATTTATCAGTCAAGCCAAATACACTAAGGATCTAATTCGAAAATTTGGCGTTGATGGAAAAACATCTGTCAAGATTCCTATGAGCACATCTCTCATAATGGACATTGACAATGAAGGCAAAGATGTGGATCAGAAAAACTTTCGTGGCATAATTGGATATCTTCTATATCTAACAGCAAGCAGACCTGACATTTCATTCGTTGTTGGTGTATGTGCACGGTTTCAAGCGAAACCAAAAGAAAGTCACTTGAGTGCAACTAAAAAGATCTTGAGATATCTTAAAGGGACGCAAAGTGTTGGACTTTGGTACCCGAAAGGAGGATCTTTCGATCTTGTTGGCTATTCAGATGCCGACTTTGCAGGATGCCGAATTGATAGAAAAAGCACCTCAGGAACGTGCCAGTTCCTAGGGGGAAGACTTGTGTCATGGTTTAGCAAGAAACAACACTCTATTTCTACTAGTACGGCTGAAGCTGAATACATAGCAGCTGGAAGTTGTTGTGCTCAAATTTTATGGAAGTCACATCAATTAAAAGATTATGGCATAAATGCACGAGAAGTGAGCATTAAGTGTGACAACACGAGTGCAATTGCTATCACACATAATCCTGTCTTACATTCACGAACTAAACATATTGATATTAAGTATCATTTTATCCGTGATCATGTTGAGAGAAAGGATATATCTCTTGAGTATGTCAACACTGACGATCAACTTGCGGACATCCTCACGAAACCCTTAAGTGAGGCAAGGTTCTCCACTCTGAGGCATGAGATAGGAATGATTGAGATGACATAAAGCCTTGAGAATCAAATCTGCAAAGATTCTCACAATATTCCTCGATATTCTGCCCAGAAAGATTGTATTCATACCACACAAAAGATCTCTATAAAAGGAGGTATATATTGTCATCAAATTCTTATAACTAACAAGAAATCTAGTTTTTGTCTTTGTATGTGCAGATATGAGTACTGGAAGTGAAACGAAGACAACAATCACTGAGAAAATAAGGGAAGAAATCGAAATATTTAATGACCCTCTAGTGAATGAGGAAGATCTAAACAACTTTCTTGCATACTCTCAGAACATTCAAAATATGTTACGAGATCCTATGGAAGATAAATCACGTGAATCATTTCACTCCGTCGGTAATGCTATAGGGTATGCAAAGGAAGATAGCGTGTTGGAACGAAGTGACAGTTTTGACTACTCACCATCTAGCACTCCTCCAAGACTACCATCTCCCCTCAAATCCACAGCAAGTATCAAAAAGAAAAGGGCCTGAAAATCCCATTAGGCCACAATGATAAGATGTGCCTTGTTATATCTGTTCACATCATGTTTCTTAAATAAATCGCCTTAATTTCTCATTTTTCATGAATTTTTCTAATAGCGTTCCCAACACGTAATGAGGATTCAGTATCCAAAATATTTTAACAAGTCTCACACGCAACATTTGTGACTATAAATTGAAGTTTCTTGTCACAATTCTTTCTCACATATTCGATTCTTTAGTAAGAAAATTTCTCAGGTATGGATAAGGGTAAAGAGAAGATGTGTTAGGAATAAATTGTAAATTTTGATGAGCCGAATGTATTTTTGAAAAATCAAGTAGTCCCCATTTTTATTCTATTTGAGTCAGTTTAAGTCTACGGAGTATGGTGCACCCATATCATGCAACCCATGTACAAGTCTGGAAGATCATAATTCAATTGAAGAAGTTAAGCGGGATTATAGCTTAACATAATTATGATGCGGATGAATCACTAGAACTGTGCTAGAGGAGTTGGAAGAAACGCGTGTGAGATATGCCAAGTGATCTTAAGTTCGAATCTCAAGTGAGTATTTTTAACTTGCTTGGGAGACTAACCTCCACCGTATGGGAGACTAACCTCCACCGTATGGGAGACTAGCCCAAACCGTATTGGAGACTGGCTGGGAGACTCCTCCAGACTAGCTAGGGAGACTAACCAAAGCGAATACACAAGTCTCACAAGAACCATGCACCAGATGGAGAAACACACCAAGTATGGTGGACCAAGCTTAAAATCGAAACATAGCATCTCACCATGAACAACTATGAAGTTTTTAACAAGGATCATGAAGGAGAAAATATCTGATATATTTTCATCTGAACATCAAGTTTTTACGATGGAACCAGAGACGCTCAAAGAAGGATGATTCGCGGAGAAATTATTTTATACTCAAGCAAGAATCAACAGATAAATTATTTGATCAACTTGACATCTCAGAGCATTTATGAAGGACAAGAAATATCAAGATTGCCGCGCCGAACTTATTCAAATTTTGGAGGCTACAAATAGACGATCGAGATCGAAAGTTGATCAACTACAATTCAAAATGGACGATCGAGATCGAAAGTTGATCAACGGGCAAATAGCTTTCACTGGCTATAAATTGTCCAAGCAGACTTGAAGACAAGCACGACTTGAATACGACTGAAAAATAGAGATATACAAGCAAGAGAAAAGTAAGCAATATTCATATCAGCCAAGAAGCAATATATTGAGCTATACACGATTAAATTCAAGTCTGAGTGAGAGTAAAAATTTTATCTCTTTGTAGATTTCTCTACTGAGTGTAGAAAGAGGGCGGAGTAACTAGAGAGAGTGAAAAACCCTGGTTGAGTGTAGCTTTGTGCGTAGCACTCGGTGTAAAGGGCAGAGTAACAAGAGGAGCTTGTGAAAACCCTGTGAGGACGTAGCTTTGTGCTTAGTTCTCGTGGTGTAGGAGTACAGCTTGGTGCGAAGTACTCGGGAAGGCGGAGTAACAAGAGGAGCTTGCGAAAAACCTTGGAGGAGTGTAGCTTTGTGCGAAGCACTCGGAGAAGTGTCAGTGGACACTTATTCACTATTGTATCTGGGTGATAGAAGAATAGTGAATTTCCTCATTGAAGTGAAAGGAGAAGAGTGGACTAGGAGGATTACACCACCTCTGAACCACTATAAATCTCTCTCTCTATTTACATACTGCTCATATATTTTGTGCATGCTTATTCTAACTGTGAACTAACCCGATTACGATTAATCGCATATCTTTATCTGTCTGGGTTTGATAGTTCCCATGTTTGCATGCAAGCCAAACTTTACGTACATCATCCTTGAATTATATCAAGTGTTTCTAACGTGTTGCATGTTTAGAATCTCTCTTTGAGCACCGCACTATTAAGCATAACACTTTACCGCTACCTATTCCGCTGCACACTCTAAGTTGTTTATCTTGTTAATGCTTGTTACTTAGAGTTGAAATTACCAAAGTGTTATTTGCCTTGTGTGTTTTCGAAGAAAGTTGAAAAAGTTAGAGAAGTCTATTCACCCCCCCCCCCCCCTCTAGACTTCTCGCCACCCTTTCGGGACCAACAAGTGGTATCAGAGCAGTTGTCTATTTGAGTCAATTTTGACTGCTAGATAGATCTCAAAATCTTCAAGATGAAGAGAGATATGGCTTGATGCGGCCCAACATATGAAGATCCATTAAGAATACTAATTGGGCCAATCACAAGGCCCAAGTCCAAACAATTAAGGCAACTCTTCATTGGTTATGTTCAAAGATGGTGGAAATCCAAGTCAAGCCCATTTGCAAAATATGAAGAATAACTCAAGGCTTTTTTATAATTGTTTAAGTGCTGATTTTGGTGATTAAATTAGGCCCAAATCAGCCCTATTATTTTTTGTCATCATTAATTTAAATTGTTTGGCATAAAAGAGAAAACACTAGTTGTATTTAGAAAGGATTCCTTAAATCCTATTCTAAATAAAACTCTATTTACTTGTTTTCTAGATTAGGTTTAGGACTCTTTTTCCCATTGTATTTAGATTACAATGCTGCCCTATACCTATAAATAGGGCACATCCATATCAGTTTTAGACAGGCTTTAATTCAATAAAATTCTTAAGTTTTTCTTTACACTTGTGTAAGAAACCTTATGGCTAATTGTGGACTCAATTAGTGGCTAGTCGTGGACTCGACTAGCAAATTGATTCGTGGACTCGAATCAATCTTACTTTCTTCAACCTTAGATTTAGGTTCGTGGACTCGTTCTTGAATCGAAGGAAACTAGATCCGACTCTAGTTGATTGAAGATTGCAACATTGAGGTACTTGAAGCTACATGGGATTCTTCCAAGTCTTTGAGGATTCGAGACAAAGGGTTTCTCGTGAAGTCTAAGGTATTTTGATCCATCTCTATCTTTAGTTTTGAGAGCATTCTTGGGACAATATTCTATATTTATTTGAACCCAGGACTAGGTTCATATCAATTTTGTATTCAGAGCCTAGGTTTATCTCATTATCATTAGAAATTTGGTATTCAGAGCCTAGGTTTATCTCATTTTTATCTTACATACTACTTCTTTTTTCGTGTCTTATTCATAAAAAACCCTAAAAAAATTTCCTTTACATTCTTGATTGTGTTCTTGAATCTTGATACATGTTCTCCAGTTTCTTGAAAAACAATCCCCCCCGAAAGAGTTTTCCCTTTTTCCCGTCCAATATCAATGAGACCTCACACCTCCTAAGCAGCATATTACCATATATTCTGTCAAGAAAACAACCCATCTCACTCTTACCTATATCCAAAGCGCATTTACGCGCAATCACGTCGCAATCACACCCTGTCCAGATTTCCACATTTTGTGACCAGTTTCAAAGAATGACCTATATCTCGAGATACACCAGTTAGTTTTATCTGAAATTTGGATATGTTTTAGATATCTTCTGGGGCGTTCTATTGATATATTATACACTTGCTAATTCCTTACGGTCATTGAGATATTGATCTTCGAAGTAAGGGCAGCGTTTCTGTTTTTCTGGGTGATTCTTGAAATTCTTGATTCTGTTTTGAAGTGCTTGTGTGGAACCACTTGGTCTGAAATTTTTGGTGATATTTACAGTAATTATTTGGAGGTTATTTATCCAAAAAATCAAAAAAAAATCAAGAAAGTTGAAAAAAAAAAAGCAAAAAAGAGAAAGCAATAAAGAAGAAGAATAAGGTTGGGGAAAGAATTTGGCTGGTAGGAGAATTTTGGAGGGACAAGGAAGGGGAAAAGTATAAGGTTGGAAGGAGTTTTTTAATGATTCCTAATTGGTTGTGGTACACGTGAACCCATTTTATATTCTATTTGTCTCTATCTTTTGATATTGGTCTTGCATATCTTTCTGCCATACTTCCTTCTTTAGTTTCCATTTTCTTTCAAATCTTATTTAGTTTCTTTGCTCGTATTGTCCTTTTCTTTGCTTCTTGCTCTCAATTTTATTATCTATCTCACGATACACCCTTACTCTCAAAGGCTTGTGAAGTCTTCCAAGGTACGTTTTCTTGAACTTTGAGGTTGAATCCATATCAACTTGAGTACCGGACTAGAATTTTTCTTTTTGGAAAAAGGTTTGTGAGAGTATCTGCCATCTTGAGCGATACACGAGTGGAGTGTGTGTTTGTAAGAGTGTGTAGCACACCACCAGAGCCATATAATCCACCTCTTACCTGCGAGTTGAGAATAGTGAGGGAGCGAGCCAACTTTTTGGTTTCACTAACGTGATTACTCACACATCTTTTTTTTTTTTTTTTAGATATTTTTTTTCCTATACAGATGGCTGATCAAGTTCCAAACTTTCCCCAGACATTAGAACAAAAGATAGACAGGTTACTCAAACGAATGAATAATTTGGAGCAACGCTCACAGCAAGTGCAACCACCACACAATGATGAGCGACACCTGCCACCAGTAGGAAGAGTGGATCCTATATGTCAAAGGATCCAGCAGCGTAATGCGGAGTTAGGAAACATTAAACATGAAATTCCTAACTTCACCGGTGAGAAAGGACCTACCGAATACATAGAATGGGAGAATGCTGTTGAAACTCTTTTTTATTTAAAGCAATATTCTGATCTTACAAAAATTAGGATAGCTGCTACATCTTTTAAGGGGTATGCATTATCTTGGTGGCGAAAAAGAAATATAGAAGGAGTTGCTAATTTTATTCCCTATGAATCTTGGGTTCAAGTGAGGGAAGATATGCGCCTAACCTTTCGTCCTAAATCTTTTTTCAATGATCTTGAAAGAAAATTGCAGGGAACGGTGCAAGGAAATAAGTCAGTTGATGAGTACTACCAAACTATAAGTATTTTGCTTAAACAGGGAGACATACATGAAGAAGAGACAAAAACTGTTGCTCGTTTCGTACATGGATTGAACTTAGAAATTCGGTGTGGAATGAGTATTCAGAGATATGACACCCTTTATGATGCCCTGTATGCTGCACGTGAATCTGAGGCAAAAATCAAAGAGATGAAAATGTACAAGTCCAAAAATGGTGCATCAAGATGGAACAACACTTGTTCCACCCCTCAAAGGCGTGATGAACATCCTCCTCCAAGAGATGATTCACGAGACAAAGGTAAGGAAAAGGTAAGTGAGGCAGTAAGGCCTCAACATGATAGAGAATTGATTTGTTATAGATGTAATGGGAGAGGCCACATAGCTCGTGATTGCCCTAACAAGAGGGTAGTTAAGATAACAACACAATCTGAAAATTTTACTTCTTGTCTTGAATATAAATCTGAGGATGAGGTTTGTGACCATTTTGAAACCCCCAATGAACATGTTGAGAGAGAACCATCCATACCTTTAGATTCTGATTCTAAATATGTTGATAGTGAGTCTAGTCATATTGTTGTTGTTAAGGAGGTTTTGAATGTTCACCCTTTAAAAGAAGATCAGTCTCAAAGAGAAAATATATTTTGTGCTAAAGGGTCAATTAGAGAGAATGTGTGTGCATTTTCAAAAAAAAAAAAAAGAGAGAATGTGTGTGCCATGGTAATAGATTCTAGAAGTTACACAAATGTGGCTAGTGCAACTATGGTTAAATTTCTTCAGTTACCTTTGCTTAATCATCTAAATCCTTATTGTTTGCAATGGTTAACTGATGTAGGAGAAGCTAGAGTAACCAAACAGGCTCTTATTCCTTTATCTATTAACAGTTACTCTGATGAAATCTTGTGTGATAATATCCCAATGCAGGATGCTCATATCTTGTTAGGTAGACCATGGCAATTTGACAGAAAAATAAGTTATGATGGAATGAGGAACACTTATGTGTTTCACATGAATGGAGTTACATATGTCTTGCCTCGTTTGTATCTTAAACAAGTAGAAGAAATTCAATTGACATTGATGCAAGCTCTCAAACCAGCATCAAAGGAAGAAATCAAAGAGAGAAAAGTGGAACCTCCATGTTTGGAATTGCAATCACCACTCCAATCTTCTATTTCGGTTTGTAGCCAAACAAAGGGACCACAATCAGTGATACAGTGGAAAGGACCAGCCCAAGGTGTCAAAGTGCAACCTCTCTTGGTAACTACAAAGGATATTAAGCAAGAGAAAAGAAGGGGAGTAACTATTTACTCATTTTTATTTCAAAAGCATGCATTAAAATTCTCTAGATTTGTTTGTCATGTTTCTATTAATGAGCTCCTTGCTAGATGTGTTAGAAATTTGTTTGCGCCCATACATCCGAGATTCCTTAATTTTGATTTTACTAAAACTTTATTTGATAGAGATAAGGAATCACTGGGAAGTTATAAGGCACATTTGAAAACTTCTTATGTGAAATACTACTTGCTCAAGGGGTTTTCGTTCAAAGTCAATGGGATTGGCACTTTTTGCTTGGATTTGAGCAATGGTTTAATTATTGATTCACATAAGGGACAATTTGGTTTTCCAAAGAATGATGATGTTTTGCATGGATATTTTCATTGGCCAAAGAAGAAAAAAGATGTAGAATCTTATGTTCATAATTGTGCTACTTACCACCACAATGCATCTAAATCATTACTTGATATTTTCGTGGATTTTGTGTTTGGTTTAGCCTTAAGCTCTAGGCGGAAAGATTTTGTGCTTATTGACAATTCAAACAAGATGCATAAATTTAATATGTCTCATTTTGTTGAATTATTACCATCCAGAATGTTTAAATTCCCTGATGTGTCATTAGACTTAATTGCCTTACTTGTTGATTGTAGGATGATGATTGGAGCGACTCATGTCAAGCATCCGAAGAAAAAGTTCCATGAGCGTGATAAAACAGAAAGTGAGCTTGCTACTTTGTCTTTCACTGAAGATTTGGATTCGAGGATGAATCCTTTTCAAGAATGGGAGAATAATAGGAACCAGTACACATGGAATCCAGAAAGGGTAAATAGTGGGCTCATCACAAGGCCCATAACGACGACCTTAAAACATCATTGGTGGAAGAAACAACAATGACCAATAATAAGTCCATTCGATAGAGGAAAATATTATAGTGGCCAATTTCAAGTGATATCATGGACCGAAGACAATGCTTACAAGATTCGAGGTCGAATAATTTTCAAGAAGGGGAGGATGATGCGGCCCAACATATGAAGATCCATTAAGAATACTAATTGGGCCAATCACAAGGCCCAAGTCCAAACAATTAAGGCAACTCTTCATTGGTTATGTTCAAAGATGGTGGAAATCCAAGTCAAGCCCATTTGCAAAATATGAAGAATAACTCAAGGCTTTTTTATAATTGTTTAAGTGCTGATTTTGGTGATTAAATTAGGCCCAAATCAGCCCTATTATTTTTGGTCATCATTAATTTAAATTGTTTGGCATAAAAGAGAAAACACTAGTTGTATTTAGAAAGGATTCCTTAAATCCTATTCTAAATAAAACTCTATTTACTTGTTTTCTAGATTAGGTTTAGGACTCTTTTTCCCATTGTATTTAGATTACAATGCTGCCCTATACCTATAAATAGGGCACATCCATATCAGTTTTAGACAGGCTTTAATTCAATAAAATTCTTAAGTTTTTCTTTACACTTGTGTAAGAAACCTTATGGCTAATTGTGGACTCAATTAGTGGCTAGTCGTGGACTCGACTAGCAAATTGATTTGTGGACTCGAATCAATCTTACTTTCTTCAACCTTAGATTTAGGTTCGTGGACTCGTTCTTGAATCGAAGGAAACTAGATCCGACTCTAGTTGATTGAAGATTGCAACATTGACGTACTTGAAGCTACATGGGATTCTTCCAAGTCTTTGAGGATTCGAGACAAAGGGTTTCTCGTGAAGTCTAAGGTATTTTGATCCATCTCTATCTTTAGTTTTGAGAGCATTCTTGGGACAATATTCTATATTTATTTGAACCCAGGACTAGGTTCATATGATGGCTCTTGCTCAAAATTTGCTTTTCTCACTTGATAAATTTGATGATAGGAAAATACGTATGCAGGTGCACTTATCTGCTTTAAATGATGAAATGTGGGAAGTCATCACCACTGGTCCTATCCAAATCATGGAAGCTAATACTGCTACCCCACGAGATCCAAATGCTCCACGATATATTTCAAAGCCAAAAATGGAGTGGACAAAGGAAGATAGAGGGCGAAATAACTTGGACAATATTGCCAATGACATTTTGTTCAAAACGGTCGATGACACCATATTCCCAAAGATTCGAAAGTGCACCACGGCAAAAGAAATATGGGATACTCTCATTAGTATCGGTGAAGATTATGAACAAGAAAAAGACAACAAACTAACCATTGCCATGAAGAGGTACGAAGATTTCAAAATGCTACCGAACGAAAGCATCACCGACATGGAAGCTCGATTGATCAAAATTCTTGGAGAAATCACGGATCTGGGAAAGACCATTACCCAGAAGGAAATATCGCTCAAAGTGTTACGCGGACTACCTACAAATTGGGATATGAAGGTGACCGCAATGCGCGATCGTAGAGATCTAAGGACATTATCTACGGATAAACTCTTTAGTGATCTTAAGGCGTATATGTTCGAAATGAAGACACGAGTCGAGGAAGAACGTGATAAACGAACATCCGCATTGATGGCCGAACAACCTTCGACATCAAGGTCAGTAGGAAATAATGATTTTTTATCTAACGAACAATTTTCCTTATTTGTTAGGAAATTCAAGAAGTTCATGCGAAAGAGCAAAGGATCACCACAAGGAAATTTCTTTCGAGAAAATAGAAGATCAAGAAGGGAACCGGTCGAAGATAACACAAACATGTGTTACAATTGTAGAAAGCCTGGACATTTTATGGCCGAATGTCCACACCCCAAGGCGGACAAAAATTCGAATACTTCTCCACAGGTGGAATACAAATCCAAAGAGAAGAAATTCAAAAAGGGAAAACGGAAGGCACTAATAAGCGATCCGCTAGAAGCAAGTGAATCTAAAGAATCATCTAGCGACGAGAGTGATTCATCACAAGAAGATACGGCGCTACTATGCCTAGTGGGCAAAACATCCGAAAATGAGGAATGTTATATGGCGCGTGAAATCGACGAAGAGGTATCTTCTAGCTCTTTTAGTTCTTTTAGTTCAGTTGACACTTCTTTCCAGACTCAAGAATCATTTCAAAGTCTTATGGAAAATTGTCAAAAAGTCATGGCCACTCATACTCAAATCAAAGAGCGCAATAATACGTTAATTCTTGAAAAGGAAGAAATGTCACAAAAATTGCAAAATGCTCTGTGAAACTGACTAATTCTACTACTACTTTAATTAATAAAGTTTCAGTGGTAAAATTTGTGAAAAGTCAGTATAGCACAATGAGACAAGGAGTTGGTAAACAAATAAATGCCCAGAAAAATGTTGCAAGGCCGAATCCAAAAATTAATATCTCGGATAGGCAACAAAATTTTAAAAGGCAAAAATTTGTATATCCAAAGAGAGCCAACGAGTCTAGTGCAATAAAACCTCATAGGAATATGGGAAGAATTCCTAGAATTGGTGCTGGGAGATTATATCCCTCAGAACAAGATTGGTCGCTTGAAGACAAACCATGGACCAAGTCCATATTTGCTCTTTTTCATAGAATCAAGCAACTATCTGCTTCCAAACCCGCACCAAAGCATTATACGCAAGTGCGTTATGATTATAGAGTCTTTAATGGTTACAAATCACCTACTCTTGGATCATTGGGATCTAGGTGGCTTTGGATGCCAAAAATTACTAACACAAAAGGACCCAATCAAGCATGGGTACCTAAAAATAATTAATCTTTCTTGCACGAAGTTTGGTATTTCGATAGCGGTTGCTCTTGACATATGACCGGCAATAAAGCTAGTCTAGTTGAGTTTAAAAGTATCGAAGGACCAAAAGTAGTGTTCGGTGGAAACGATCAATATGGAATGACAAAAGGAACCGGCGTAATTGTGAAAAATGGTCTACGAATTGATGACGTATCTTATGTCGAAGGATTAAAATTTAACTTGTTTAGTACAAGTCAATTTTGCGACAAAGGATATCTCGTAGAATTTTACAAAGGCAAATGTCAAGTCAAAGACGAATCCACGAATGAAGTCGTACTTGTCGGATCAAGAAAGAAAAGCATGTATGTTGTAGATTGGAGCACAACAAAAGAATCTGTATGCTTGATGGCTAATAATTCGAATGAAGCCAGTTGGGAATGGCACAGAAGGCTAAATCATTTGAATTTCAAAACCATCAACAAGCTTGCAAGAAATAATTTAGTCGAAGGACTACTCAACATTGTGTTCAAGAAAAATCAAATTTGTGATGCATGCCAGAAAAGAAAACAAATCAAAGCATCATTCAAAGCCAAAGCTCTAGAGTCAACATCAAGACCCTTAAGTCTACTGCACATGGATTTATTCAGTCCAGTAGACCCAGTAAGTATAAGTGGTAAGAAATATACTTTGGTTGTTGTTGATGATTTTTCCAGGTACACATGGACAATATTCATCAAGAAAAAGGATGAAGTCTTATCAAAGTTGCCAGAGCTATTAAAGCTACTACAAGTCGAAAAGGACATGAAGATTGCAACAATACGAACCGATCAAGGAACAGAATTCGTGAACAGGGTGATTCAATCGTACTGCAATTCACAAGGAATTTTACATCAATTATCTGCCGCACGAACGCCGCAACAAAATGGTGTAGCTGAAAGAAGAAATCGAACACTCAAGGAAGCCGCACGAGTCATGATATCAGCCGCCGGATTACCAAAGAGATTTTGGGCAGAAGCAATCAATACGGCGTGCTATACTCAAAATCGCAGTCTTATCCACAAGTCTTATAACAAAACACCATATGAATTATGGAAAGGGAGAAAACCCAATCTCACCTATTTTCATACATTTGGGTGTAAATGTTTTGTACTTGTTAATGGAAAGTCTCAATTAAAGACTTTTGACGAGCGAGCGAACGAAGGAACATTCTTGGGATATTCATCTACCAGCAAGGCATATAGAATATTCAACAAATCAACCATGGTGGTAGAAGAATCGATTCACGTTGTGTTCGATGAAAATCACGACAATAATGGGAAAAATGATGAAGGTAATCGTGATTTAATTATTTCTAATGACAATTTCGAAGATAATGTGTTGCAGGAAGTAGAAGAATCAAGTGATATGGGTGTTCACCAAATTGAGGCAATATCCAATGTGATACCCGAAATGTCACGAACACCTACAACCGAAATTGCACCCAGAATTCAAGAAGAAGAAATTCCAGTAGATGAACAAGAAGATGCACCCGTCAATAATTTGCAACAAATGGATTCACACCAATTGACTTTGCAACAAGAAGGAAACTCTGAGAATCCAATGAGCTTTCAACCGAATCGAAAATGGCTAAGAAGCCACACACACGACTTAGTCATTGGAGATCCAAGTGACGGAGTGAAAACGCGATCATCTACTAGGAACCAACAACAAGATGCAATGTTCTCATGCTTTCTATCACAACTGGAGCCAGAAGAAATTGATGAAGCTTTAGCCGATCCAAGTTGGATAGATGCCATGCAAGAGGAATTAGATCAATTCAAGCGCAACGACGTATGGAAACTTTTTCTAAGACCAACGCACCAAAATGTAATTGGCACTAAATGGGTCTTTAGGAACAAAGCAAATGAAGACGGCGTCATTGTTAGGAATAAAGCAAGATTAGTTGCGAAGGGGTATTCACAAGAAGAATGCATTGATTTTGATGAGACATTCGCCCCCGTCGCACGACTCGAAGCAATCAGGATATTCCTAGCATATGCAGCGCACAAGAATTTCATTGTTTATCAAATGGACGTAAAGAGCGCATTTCTTAATGGCTTACTTGAAGAAGAAGTTTACATCGAACAACCACCCGGTTTTGAGGTAAAAGACGTTGGTGATCAAGTCTACAAATTAAAGAAGGCATTGTACGGGTTAAAACAAGCTCCGCGAGCTTGGTATGACACCTTGTCAATGTTCTTAATAGGTTGTGGATTCACCAAAGGTCTAGTCGATAAAACCCTTTTAGAATTCAAGAAAATAATCACATTTTATTAGTACAAATTTATGTTGATGATATTATTTTTGGAAGTACTAATAAATCTTTATGTGAGAAATTTTCTAAGCTCATGTAGAACATGTTCGAGATGAGTATGATGGGAGAATTAAATTACTTTTTAGGACTGCAAGTCAAGCAACTTGAAGAAGGAATTTTCATAAATCAAGCCAAGTACACAAGAGATCTTATCAAGAAATTTGGCATAGATGGAAAATCCTCAGTCAAAATTCCCATGAGTACATCTCAAAAATTGGATAAAGATGAAGAAGGAAAAGATGTCGATCAAACGATGTATCGAGGGATGATTGGATCGTTACTATACTTAACCGCAAGCAGACCGGACATATCCTACTCGGTTGGCGTATGTGCAAGATTCCAATCAAAGCCCAAAGAAAGTCATCTGATTGCAACCAAGAAGATAATTCGATATCTCAAAGGAACAATCAATGTGGGATTATGGTATCCCAAAGAAGGAGATTTTACACTAACTGGTTATTCAGATGCAGATTTTGCAGGTTGTAAAATAGACCGAAAAAGTACCTCAAGGACATGCCAGTTCTTAGGGGGAAGATTGGTCTCTTGGTTCAGCAAAAAGTAAAACTCCATAGCTACAAGCACTGCCGAAGCCGAATATATTGCAGCTGGGAGTTGTTGTGCACAAATCTTGTGGATGAAGCAACAATTATTGGACTATGGGATTAAGTGCGAAAATGTTAGCATTTTATGCGATAATACTAGTGCAATTGCCATAACCCAAAATCCGGTGCTTCATTCGCGAACCAAGCATATCGACGTTCGACACCATTTTATCCGAGACCACGTCGAAAAGAAAGATTTGAAAATCGATCATGTTCCCACGGAGAATCAAATTGCCGACATTCTCACAAAGCCGTTGTGTGAATCACGTTTTGCAACTCTAAGGCATGAAATGGGAATGATCGAAATGAGCTAAGCAATTTCTAAACTCTTTATTTTTGTTAATATGTTCGCACTATGCATGTTGCATGAAATTTATGTGATCTACGCGCTTAATTTAATTTTGTATGTACATGTGATATATGTTTAATTATGTACATGTTTTGGTAAAATTTATATGTACCTATATGATATAATTTTATCTTACGAAATATGCGTACCTACATATGCGATTTATTTATATGATACGTATGTTTATTAATTTGTCACGTTTAATTTGTGTAATTTATTTGCCTAATTTGCTTATTTGAGATTAGTATGCAATTTAGGGGGAATATTCTTTTAATTGGGTTGATTTTGTTAAGTATATGTTTAGGGGGAATTTAGATTTTATGTGCCTAATTGGGTTTGCATGTCAAAGAAACTAATTCTGATGAAAAATTGCCCATATCTTGCAATCCATATGTCAAAAAAGGTTAGGCCCATTTGCAAAAGTCAAAATTCTTTTAAATGTTTTGGGAACTTGAAATTCTTTACAGATATTAGGTATCTGTCTGATCAATTTATTTTTATCAGGTTTCTTTTCAGAAAATCGGCTTTATTGAAATATGAAATTGAAATAATAATATTTATCTAGAGAATATTTATTGGTCTAACAGATTATTTTCGAGATTTTTTTATCTGATTTGCTCCAGGTTGGCGGTTATTTGAAGCACAATTTTTGGCGCCATGTACTCACAAATGGAGTATATAAATCTGAGCTGCCAAATTTAAATCATGTGGAAGGTCGAATTTATCCCCAAGGAGATCAATACTCTCTCTCTACCCACTAGAGGGCAAAGGAGTAATTTCGCACTTATTCTCCCTCAATCCTAACGGGTAGAAGTGGAAATCAAGAAGAACACAAATCCTCTTCTTCTCTCTCTCTCGCCGGCCGGAAAAACGCACAAGAAGAAAGCCAAAAACTCCCAATGCTTAAACACCCACTCTAAATCTTCTACACAAAACTCTTCTACACACAAAAACCAATCACCCAAATATCCACTAAATCCAAATACCCATTCCCATCACCCTCTTTTCGGACCTCACTGCCGAAACAAGCTAAAATCTCACCCAAAATTCCAAAACTCAATTTCTATGGAGGTTAATCAAGTGGAGATGGAGACAATCACCACCGAAGGTCCAAGGAGATCAAGTCGTGTGCTAAGTGGAATGATATTGGATGTTGCCAATTTCAACAAGCAAGTGGAGGACAAATCTATTGGGGTAAAAATTATCAACTCTCTCGAATCTTGTGGGTTGTTAAATTTTTGCACCTTTAGATATGTTGGATTTTATAAAGATGAGGTGACCGAATTTTACATGCATGCTGGAATAGAAAATGGCTCAATTATTTCTATGATCAAAGGAGTTGATGTAGAAACAAAACTCGATAATTTTCGGAGAATGTTTAATCTTGTTGAAACGAGTTTAAGAGTCGAAAATTATGAGCATGATGTTAATGCCATTTGGGCCGAGATTCGCGATGCAAACGCACCGCTAAATCCGAGGATTAATGGAAACAAAAAGGATTTGAAGAAGGACTACGGGTTATTGTTGGATATTGTGCATAAATGTGTAGATTCCCGGTATCATTGCCGTGACAAATTGTCGGGGGATAAATTGTTGATTATGGATATTATCTTGAACAATGTTTGTGTGGATTGGGGTGCTTTTATGTTTTGAAGGTTGTGTGAGTCTTTGAAGAAGGCGAAACCTTTGGTAGATGGATGGTTTCAACAGGAGATTGGTTACGGGTTTGCAATTGGTGAAATTTTGAGGACTAAGAATGTTACCCTTTCCAAAGCCAAACATATCACAAACCATAGCTATCTCTTTCGGCCACCCAACTCCAATGAACCAAAAAATTCCACCTTACCCACAAGCCTACCAAAACCCACCTGAAAAAGAAAATTGCCTAACCCCTTCCAAAACCTTAAACAGTTTATCCGAGAACCAAGCCATGAAGGATAAAACACTCATGCCGTCCGATCCAACGAAGAACAATCAAGCCATCCAATCTCAAGATCCTTAACCATTCAAAATCCGAACCCTCCTATCCTTGAAAGTCACGGGTTTATTGAGGAAAATAGAGTGGAAGTTGATGTTGTTGTGAGTGACATAGTTGAAGTTGGAAGTGATGATGAGATATCAACAATTGGGGCGGATAGTGCACTTTTGGAGGAGTATAAACGTGCACTTGAATGGAGAGTATGGAGATTAGGTGACCACAACATGTTGGCCGAAACAATTGGGCCAAATACCTTGGAGCGGGAAGAACTAGTGTTGAGTTGGTTAGGTTCACGTGACCTTGCTAGAGCTACTCGTCTTTCGGTGATTAATTCATGCTTTTTGACTAAGCTTGCTAAGAGGAAGAGGACCGAAAAAGGGGCTATAGTTGAAGCCACATCCGAAGTGCCCATAGGTGAATTTGATCCAAATGAAATTCGCCGGGCAACGATTGCATCTTTGGAGGATAGCCGAAGAGGACCCGGAGAGGGATCTTTGGTACGAATTGATGGTGGAAGCTTGCCGGAGATTGATCCTTATCCTTCTACTATTGGGGATGAGAATTTGAGTTATGAAGTCTTGTTTTCCACATCCCGCAACGGAGGTTACGGGGTCTATTCATGAGGATGGGAATGCACCAAGTCAAGGGATTTCTTTAAACTTGGATGAGACAAGGAACTTGCCTACTTTCCCATCTTCTTATGAGTTCTATGATCGAGATCATTCAAGAAACCGTTCTACATTGTTACTTTGCTACAATACCGAGGAAGCCGAACCAAACCTTGTTGACACAATGATCACCACACCGCAAAATGATTTTGCACACCCATTGCCGATTCCAACACCACCCGTACAAAGTGAACCAATGCTCAATGCTCAAGCCTTAAGGGAAGAAATTGTTGGGGACGCTAAGGCTATTCTACAAGAATCTACGGGTAAATTGAACTCTAAAATGGATGCAATGGATACCAAGCTTGATGAGTTATCACAAGGAGATGGTGGACCGTGCACAACAATTGTTTAATAGGCAGGGCCTATTGAAGAACGAAATTGACACGGCAAGGAATGAGTTGAAGTGATGTAATGAAGTTGTTCAATGAAATGGGAAAACATGGGTCCGAGACTACGTCAAGGCTCAAACTTTTGGAACAACAAGTGCAAGGATTACTTCAACAATCACGTATCAACAGGGATCTTCTTGAAGGAGTTCGTGACAATCAAGATTCTTCCACCAAAAGCTTTCAAAGATTCGTGGCTGCTGCCGAAAAGGGGGAAGGATTAGCACGTCATTTTGTGCCACAAGCTTATGCCTTTACACAGCCGAGAGCTCCAAGAGGACCACTAGTTGAACTTGTTCGACCGATGTCATCACCAAGAGGTCAAAGCCGAGGAAGCATGATGGACTATCTTAGAGGTACTTGTCCTAGCTCGAGTTCAACTTCTCATGGTGTGTTGCCACCTACGCCGATTGCACCAATGCCACCAATGCCGAAGCCAATTGCTACAAGGATACAAAAATTGCAAGAGCTTCAAACGGAGTTCGGACACCGAAGTGAGCAAATGAGCGATGGCCGAACACTTGATGAGTGCATCTTTTGGCATGAAGCTGGAGTGTTGAAAGGAGACAATATAAGAGAAGCTTATGGCAACTACATCACCGGACAAGTGACCGCACCCTATCAACATAAAGGACTAGAGAAGGACTTCAAGAAGTTGAGAGAATTCATCAATGCCAAGCTGAAAGGGAGGTAACAAATTTGATTGACAAACTCAATTTTTGGTGTATAAATTATTTTAGCTAGCACATTACTTTTTGATATCATATCTATGCTAAGCTAAAATGGGTTCAAAAATGCATGACAATATTTCGTACCATACTAGTATGTGTCTTAGTTAATTTATTTATTTTGTGTTCTTATGTCACAAGATTTAAATTTGGACCTAGAATTAATTTTGTAACACGTATAAAATGAGAATATAAAATTTAGGGAGAAGAAAAATTCAGGCTAAAAAGAAAAATGAACACCCCACGATCAAAGTCTTATATATACGTTTAGGTTGTCCAAATTTTAAAATCTCTAAGTCACAATTTTTGTTAAACCCGTCAATTGGCTAGTCGAAATAAAAGCAATTAAAAAGAAATTATTTTTCAAAATTGACAAAGCCAAAATGACTTGGGTATAAGTTTCGGCATCATCAAAAAGAGGGAAATTGTTAGGAATAAATTGTAAATTTTGATGAGCCGAATGTATTTTTGAAAAATCAAGTAGTCCCCATTTTTATTCTATTTGAGTCAGTTTAAGTCTACGGAGTATGGTGCACCCATATCATGTAACCCATGTACAAGTCTGGAAGATCATAATTTATTTGAAGAAGTTAAGCGGGATTATAGCTTAACATAATTATGATGCGGAAAAATCACCAAGAACCATGCTAGAGGAGTTGGAAGAAATGCGTGTGAGCTATGCCAAGTGATCCTTAGTTCAAATCTCAAGTGAAGCATTTTTAACTTGCTTGGGAGACTAGCTCCACCGTATGGGAGACTAACCTCCACCGTATGGGAGACTAGCTGATGTGGATTCCACCGGCTTGATATTGGATTTAAAGGCCTAGAACTCCACAGCTCAAGTCACGATCCGTTTTCCCAATTTCTGTCTACTGATTTCTTGAAGTGAAGGGGTTGTTTTTGTGGATTGTGGTTGATGTAGGGTATGGGAAATGGTTGAAGCACGTGTATGGATGAATAGGGAAGCCGCCACACCGGGTTGAAGGGTGATAAGGCCAATTGGGACGCCACAAGGAGGGTAATATCCTTGATAAGTCAGAAATTCTTCCTAGAATGCTAGAAAGGAAATGGAAGTGCAAAGCACATATCCAAATGAATTCAACTTCAATAATCTACCCAAAAATGAGTTCTTTAGCCCTTTAAAAAGGGCTATACACGTTCAAAGAAGATGCATTTACTCCTTAGCTTGTAACATAAAAATACTTAAATTCAGAAATTACTACTATTGAATTTTGAAGTAAATGACACTTAATTCTTCCATGTGACTTGAGTTTAGCTCCTTTTGTATTCTCCTAAGCTTAAGCCACGAAATTGGACCACTCTTAAAGGATTTCCCCACTTATTTTATGCCCAACTTATTGTTTCAATTCAGCACAACCAGCTTGGCACATTTCTTCAACAATTTGGTCTTCAAATTCTAGTTGGGCCTTGATTCTTTGTTGGTATTTAAATGGCAGCTTCTAAGGCCTCCAAATGCAAGGTTAAGATATTGACCCACTTGGTATCTTCCATGTTAAGTCCATCAAGTATCTTGGTGCCATCTTCTTGCCAAAGTGTATGGATCAGTCCATTCATGGCCTCTTGTAAGTTTTTGGCTCTTGAACGAGTAATTGGACCTTCTCTTATTTGAAGTGGGTCTCCAAGCCTTTGGTTGTCCACAACACTAGCTAAGCTTGGAGACTAGCTAGGGAGACTAACGAAAGTAAATACACAAGTCTCACAAGAACCATGCACCAGATGGAGAAACACACCAAGTATGGTGGACCAAGCTTAAATTCGAAACAGAGCATCTCACCATGAACAACTATGAAGTTTTTACAGAGGTTCCAGTATATTATTTTACAAGGATCATGAAGGAGAAAATATATGATATATTTTCATCTGAACATCAAGTTTTTACGATGGAACCGGAGACGCTCAAAGAAGGCTGATTCGCGGAGAAATTATTTTATACTCAAGCAAGAATCAGCAGATAAATTATTTGATCAACTTGACATGTCAGAGCATTTATGAAGGACAAGAAATATCAAGATTGCCGCGCCGAACTTATTCAAATTTTGGAGGCTACAAAATTCAAGACAAGGCAACGGGCAAATTATTCAAATCATCTGACAAAAGGAGAAATGACATCTACCTAATATTTCAGATCAAGTTGACAATATCTTTTGATCAACTACAATTCAAATTTGACGATCGAGATCGAAAGTTGATCAACGGGCAAATAGCTTTCACTGGCTATAAATTGTCCAAGCAGACTTAAAGACAAGCACGACTTGAATACGGCTGAAAAATAGAGATATACAAGCAAGAGAAAAGCAAGCAATATTCATATCAGCCAAGAAGAAATATATTGAGCTATACACGATTAAATTCAAGTTTGAGTGTGAGTAAAAATTTTATCTCTTTGTAGATTTCTCTACTGAGTGTAGAAAGAGGGCAGAGTAACTAGAGAGAGTGAAAAACCCTGGTTGAGTGTAGCTTTGTGCGTAGCACTCGGTGTAAAGGGCAGAGTAACAAGAGGAGCTTGTGAAAACCCTGTGAGGACGTAGCTTTGTCCGCCCTCTTTGCTCCATCTGTATTCAACACTTCCTTAATAGGCAAAGGAATTAAATCCAATGGGGTTAGTGGTTGAAATCCATAAACAATTTCAAAAGGAGATAACCCAGTGGTGCTATTAACATGGCGATTGTAAGCAAATTCAGCAAATGGCAAGCAATTTTCCCAAGTCTTTAAATTTTTCTTAACTAAAACCCTTAGTAAGGTTCCTAAAGTCCTATTTACTACTTCAGTTTGCCCATCAGTTTGAGGGTGACAAGTAGTAGAAAATAAGAGTTTAGTTCCTAGTTTTCCCCATAGGGTTTTCCAAAAATAGCTAAGAAACTTCACATCACGATCTGAAACAATTGACTTAGGCATGCCATGCAATCGCACAATTTCTCTAAAGAAAATATCAGCCACATATTTAGCATCATCAGTTTTATGGCAAGGAACAAAGTGTGCCATTTTTGAAAAGCGGTCCACCACAACATATATAGAATCATGTCCCTTTTGTGTTCTAGGCAGCCCAAGGACAAAATCCATTGAGATATCAATCCAAGGATGTTCAGCCACAGGTAAGGGTTGATAAAGTCCATGAGGCATGCTTTTAGACTTAGCTTGCCTACACACTATGCATCTAGAACAAACCCTATGAACGTCTCGTTTCATTTTAGGCCAATAAAAATGTTCACATAAGACATCATAAGTCTTATGGATCCCATAATGCCCCATAAGGCCTCCTCCATGGGCTTCCTTGACTAGCAATTCCCTTAAAGAGCACATAGGAATGCATAGTCTATCAGCCTTAAACAAAAACCCTTCATGCACATAGAATTTGTCATGAGAACTATTTTTGCATGCATGAAAGATATTGGCAAAGTAATGATCATTTGCATACAAGTCTTTAATATGCTCAAAACCCAGAAATCGTGTATGCAAAGAGGTAAGTAAGGAGTATCTACGGGAAAGTGCATCAGCAACCACATTATCCCTACCATGCTTATATTGGATCACATAAGGAAAAGATTCAATATATTCAACCCACTTAGCATGGAGCCTATTGAGTTTTCCTTGACCTCGCAAATATTTCAAAGATTCATGGTCAGTATGAATGACAAACTCTTTAGGTCTCAAATAGTGCTCCCAATGTTCCAACGCTCTAACTAGAGCAAGGAACTCCTTATCATAAGTTGGATAATTTAGGCTTGCCCCATTTAGTTTTTCACTAAAATAGGAAATTGGTTTGCCACCTTGCATGAGGACAGCCCCAATACCAACTCCAGAAGCATCACAATCAATCTCAAAGGCTGCTTCAAAATTTGGAAGAGTAAGAATAGGAGAAGAACTCAATTTTTCTTTTAAAATTTTAAAAGCTTCATCTTGCCTCTCTCCCCAAATAAACCCAACATTCTTTTTTATCACCTCGGTTAGTGGAGCAGCAATAGTACTAAAGTCTTTCACAAAACGGCGATAGAAACTAGCTAGACCGTGAAAGCTTCGTACCTCACTAACTGTCCTTGGTGTTGGCCATTCAAGGATAGCCTTAACTTTAGCTCCATCAACCTCAATTCCATTTGCACTCACAATATAGCCAAGAAAGTGAATTGAAGATGTACAAAATTCACACTTTTCAAGGTTGGCATATAGTTTATGCTTCCTTAAAATGGTGAATATTTTGTGCAAGTGTGTGACATGTTCATTCAAATCATGGCTGTAAATAAGAATATCATCAAAGTAAACCACCACAAACTCACCAATATACTCCCGTAGCACATGATTCATGAGCCTCATGAAAGTGCTAGGAGCATTTGTGAGTCCAAATGGCATGACAAGCCATTCATATAGACCTTGTTTGGTCTTGAATGCTGTCTTCCATTCATCACCCTCACGGATTCTAATTTGGTGATAACCAGATTTTAAGTCCACTTTAGAAAACACGCAAGCACCACAAAGTTCATCAAGCATATCATCTAAACGGGGGATGGGAAATCTATATTTCACCGTAATCCTGTTGATTGCTCGACAATCAACACACATCCTCCATGTTCCATCCTTCTTTGGCACTAGTAGTACGGGCACTGCACATGGACTAAGGCTTTCTCGAATTTGCCCCTTAGCTAAAAGTTCCTCCACTTGCCTTTGAATCTCCTTAGTCTCCTCAGGACTACATCTATAGGCTGGACGATTTGCAATTGGTGCCCCAGGTACCAAATCAATATGGTGCTCGATTCCTCTCAAAGAGGGCAATCCCTTAGGAAGTTCCTTTGGAAAAACATCACCAAATTCCTGCAAAAGAGAAGATATTTCCTTGGGCATATGTTCAAGGCTAGTATTTTCAAGGTTAGCCTCTTTAAAAAGTATTAAGTAAATAGGTCTCCCCTCTCTCAAAACTTTTTCCACGGTTTTTCCAGTACAAAAGAAATTTTGTTTCTTCTTTTTCTCCTCTCTTTTTTGTGCACTCATTTCTTTTATCGCGCCTTGTTTTCCACTCAATTCTTTTTCACTCAATTTTTCTATTTCACTCATTCTTTCATTTCCATTCTTTTTTTCTTTTTCTCTCTCTTTCTTTTCATCCTCAAAAATCTGTTTTGGAGATAAAGGTACAAGTACAATTTTTCTACCATTATGAAAGAAAGAATATCTGTTGGTGTGTCCTTCGTGAGTTGTCTTCTTGTCAAATTGCCAAGGACGCCCCAACAACACATGAGCAGCTTGCATAGGCACCACATCACACAAAATGCTATCTTCATATTTTCCAATAGACATGGGCACCATCACTTGCTTGTCCACTTTAATCTCCCCCGTTTTGTTTAACCATTGCAAAGAATATGGGGTAGGGTGTGATCTAGTTTGCAAACCAAGCTTATTTGCCAATTCAGTGCTAGCAACATTAGCACAACTTCCACCATCAATGATCACCTTGCAAACTTTCCCATGAACATGACAACGTGTGTGGAAGATGTTCTCCCTTTGTGCCTCATCTTCTTTGGCTTGAGCATTCAACATTCTCCTCACCATCAAGAACTCCCCTTCTACAGCTTCTTGAATTTCAGCACTTTCTCCTTGTGAATCCTCATCGCTCAGTTCTTGATCTTGGTCAGATTCAGTTTGAATATCACCAAAATCATTAATTATCATTGTTTTCTTATTAGGACAGTCTTTGGCAATGTGTCCTCTTCCTTGGCACCTAAAACAACGAACACCACTTGGTTTAGTTGAAGAAAATTCAACTTTACCTTTACCTTTATCAATAGCTTCTTTCGGTTTGCCAGCTTCTCCTTTGGAGTCATTTTTCCATTCCTTTTGTCCCTTGCTAGCTTTCCAATTTGAAGTGTTGGATTGGGCCCTCTTTTTCCTCTTCATGAGCTTTTTCTCAATTTGGACAGCCTTTTGAACCATCTCTTCATAGTCCACAAAATCATGCATTTCCATCTCCTCACGGATGTCCCAATTTAGCCCCTTGATGAAACGGGCAATGGTGCTTTGTGGATCCTCCTCCAAACCCAGCTTTGTCATCAACTTCTCATTTTCATGGTCATATTCAGCTACGGACAGCCTCCCTTTCACCAAATCTTGGAGTTGTTGATAGAGCTCACGGTAGTACCAAGTTGGAATGAACTTCTTGCGCATGGCTATCTTCATTTCTCTCCATGATTCAATAGGACGGTCTCCACTTCTTCTCCTTGTCAACACTAACTTATCCCACCATAAAGTGGCATAATCAGTGAATTCCAAGGATGCCAATTTCACCTTCTTCCTCTCCGAATAATTGTGACAATCAAACACCCTCTCTACCTTACTCTCCCACTCTAGATAGGCATCTGGATCACTCTTCCCCTGGAAATTAGGCATACTCATTTTAATGTTGCCCAAATCATCATCTACATCCCTTCTTGCTGCCCTCCTTCTCCCTCTTTCTCTCCTTCCCATTTCTATCTCACTATCCTCAATCTCCTCACTATCATAACCCGTAGAAGACTCAATTCCCTCTCTCACATTCCCTTGGGCTCTCAAATTATTTCTCCTCTGTTCTCCCTCATTCCCTTGTGCCCTTTGATCATTTCCTCCCTCATTTCTATTTTGTTCCCTCTCCAATTCTAACCTCTCCAAACGGTCAGCCAGTCCACTCATTAAATTACCAAGCCTAGTAAACTCCCCTTTCATAGCATCCACCATAAACTTTGTATTTGGACTCATGCTTGACTCATTATTAGATTGGCCAGACCCCGACATATTGAGCTGCAAATAGAAACAAAAGTGCAACAACAAGATAAAAGATTAAGTTGGACCTCACTTCTCTCCCTCTCACTCACTCTTTTTAGGGGGGGTGATCACTCAAATTTTACCACTCGTGTATGAACACTCTACTATGCTCACAAGTTCAAATCACACACAAGTTGAATTCAAGGACCTTTCTTGGAATTCTAAGAACAATTTCAACTCAAACAAGGAGATACCACACACAAGGACGTAAGATGACAAGAATAAGAAAAGATAGGCATGAAAAAAAAGTGGATAGACAAAGTATATTTTATGTGTGGCAACAAAAAAAAAATGAACAAAACTCAAAAGACTCCTAGAAGATGATAGTCTCCAGAAAAACCAGATTCTGCCAGTGTATTTCTCAGAATTTTCTGTGTTTGTGTATGGATTATTTTGGCAAAATTTTTTTGTGGAAGGGAATATTGATGAGTTATCTATTACCACAAAAAAATTCAGATCAAATAAACAAGAGGAACTATTTTTTTCAGATTTTTTTTTCTAGCAGCGCAAATAGGTCAATTCTGGTAGATCTAGACTATAGGAAGGTTTGATGTGACTTTCAGTGTCTATAAACATATATGGATCTTTTTGAATGAGTTTAGACACTAAGAGATATATAGGAGAAACAATATATATAGAACAATTGACAACAAACCAAGAAAAGAAAGTTTTTCATGCAAACTTGCATTCAATTCACAGATATTGACGTGGAACAAATTGGCACAAGAAACTAAAGAAAACAAGTATTTCGTGACCTGATTTTGATGAGGATGACAACCAAAGCTCTGATACCAAAATGATGTGGATTCCACCGACTTGATATTGGATTTAAAGGCCTAGAACTCCACAGCTCAAGTCACGATCCGTTTTCCCAATTTCTGTCTACTGATTTCTTGAAGTGAAGGGGTTGTTTTTGTGGATTGTGGTTGATGTAGGGTATGGGAAATGGTTGAAGCACGTGTATGGATGAATAGGGAAGCCGCCACACCGGGTTGAAGGGTGATAAGGCCAATTGGGACGCCACAAGGAGGGTAATATCCTTGATAAGTCAGAAATTCTTCCTAGAATGCTAGAAAGGAAATGGAAGTGCAAAGCACATATCCAAATGAATTCAACTTCAATAATCTACCCAAAAATGAGTTCTTTAGCCCTTTAAAAAGGGCTATACACGTTCAAAGAAGATGCATTTACTCCTTAGCTTGTAACATAAAAATACTTAAATTCAGAAATTACTACTATTGAATTTTGAAGTAAATGACACTTAATTCTTCCATGTGACTTGAGTTTAGCTCCTTTTGTATTCTCCTAAGCTTAAGCCACGAAATTGGACCACTCTTAAAGGATTTCCCCACTTGTTTTATGCCCAACTTATTGTTTCAATTCAGCACAACCAGCTTGGCACATTTCTTCAACAATTTGGTCTTCAAATTCTAGTTGGGCCTTGATTCTTTGTTGGTATTTAAATGGCAGCTTCTAAGGCCTCCAAATGCAAGGTTAAGATATTGACCCACTTGGTATCTTCCATGTTAAGTCCATCAAGTATCTTGGTGCCATCTTCTTGCCAAAGTGTATGGATCAGTCCATTCATGGCCTCTTGTAAGTTTTTGGCTCTTGAACGAGTAATTGGACCTTCTCTTATTTGAAGTGGGTCTCCAAGCCTTTGGTTGTCCACAACACTAGCTAAGCTTGGAGACTAGCTAGGGAGACTAACGAAAGTAAATACACAAGTCTCACAAGAACCATGCACCAGATGGAGAAACACACCAAGTATGGTGGACCAAGCTTAAATTCGAAACAGAGCATCTCACCATGAACAACTATGAAGTTTTTACAGAGGTTCCAGTATATTATTTTACAAGGATCATGAAGGAGAAAATATATGATATATTTTCATCTGAACATCAAGTTTTTACGATGGAACCGGAGACGCTCAAAGAAGGCTGATTCGCGGAGAAATTATTTTATACTCAAGCAAGAATCAGCAGATAAATTATTTGATCAACTTGACATGTCAGAGCATTTATGAAGGACAAGAAATATCAAGATTGCCGCGCCGAACTTATTCAAATTTTGGAGGCTACAAAATTCAAGACAAGGCAACGGGCAAATTATTCAAATCATCTGACAAAAGGAGAAATGACATCTACCTAATATTTCAGATCAAGTTGACAATATCTTTTGATCAACTACAATTCAAATTTGACGATCGAGATCGAAAGTTGATCAACGGGCAAATAGCTTTCACTGGCTATAAATTGTCCAAGCAGACTTAAAGACAAGCACGACTTGAATACGGCTGAAAAATAGAGATATACAAGCAAGAGAAAAGCAAGCAATATTCATATCAGCCAAGAAGAAATATATTGAGCTATACACGATTAAATTCAAGTTTGAGTGTGAGTAAAAATTTTATCTCTTTGTAGATTTCTCTACTGAGTGTAGAAAGAGGGCAGAGTAACTAGAGAGAGTGAAAAACCCTGGTTGAGTGTAGCTTTGTGCGTAGCACTCGGTGTAAAGGGCAGAGTAACAAGAGGAGCTTGTGAAAACCCTGTGAGGACGTAGCTTTGTCCGTAGTTCTCGTGGGGTAGGAGTACAGCTTGGTGCGAAGTACTCGGGAAGGCGGAGTAACAAGAGGAGCTTGCGAAAAACCTTGGAGGAGTGTAGCTTTGTGCGAAGCACTCAGAGAAGTGTCGGTAGACACTTATTCACTATTGTATCTGGGTGATAGAAGAATAGTGAATTTCCTCCTTGAAGTGAAAGGAGAAGAGTGGACTAGGATGATTACACCACCTCTGAACCACTATAAATCTCTCTCTCTATTTACATACTGCTCATATATTTTGTGCGCATATTCTAACTGCGAACTAACCCGATTACGATTTATCGCATATCTTTATCTGTCTGGGTTTGATAGTTCCCATGTTTGCATGCAAGCCAAACTTTACATACATCATCCTTGAATCATATCAAGTGTTTCTAACGTGTTGCATGTTTAGATCTCTTTGAGCACCGCACTATTAAGCATAACACTTTACCGCTACCTATTCCGCTGCACACTCTAAGTTGTTTATCTTGTTAATGCTTGTTACTTAGAGTTGAAATTACCAAAGTGTTATTTGCCTTGTGTGTTTTCGAAGAAAGTTGAAAAAGTTAGAGAAGTCTATTCACCCCCCCCCCCCCCCCTCTAGACTTCTCGCCACCCTTTCGGGACCAACAAGATGGATGAAGCTGAGGTTCGAGCTATCCATCATCTTCGAGAAACAGGCAAATTAACAAGTGCTACAATAACGAAGATAGTGGAAGATGGTGATAAGGTCCACATAACGTTCACTATGCCAAACTCGGCCACTCCGAAAGATGAGGCCAAGAGAAGAGCCATTCGTCTAAATCATCATTTCCAGAAAGCAAGTTTGCCCAATGCGACTGTCATCAAGCTGGAGGAAGACGGTGAAAGGGTCAATGTGACATACTCCATGCCCAACACAGCAAATCCTAAAGAAAATAAGATACTGGACAATGTTGTCAACGAATCTCGGGCAAAGAAGGCATATTACTTGGAGCAAGCCAAATGGCTTGCCAACGAAAGGATAATGATGTTGAAGAGCGCTAACAAGCACTCAACAAATCCACCTAACTTTCGTTGGTACCCTATTCCTGAAGTTCCACAACAAAGTGATAAAACCTACGAAGATCTCACTTTGGTTCACTCTCAGTCACCCATTAACCCAAACACGCCTACCCTCACACTTGAGGAACTGGACGAATATTCAAACAGGGCTAATCTGCCGATGTGACTGATGAGTTTACTCGTCTGGAACTTCACATGCCCTATCGCTTTATCTGAATATTGCTTGTCTTACTTGTATGGTTTGAAATATCTCTGCACGAATCTCTTTAATGAAATTTCCTGTTTATTTGTGCCATTACTAATTACTCTCTTGACCTTGATACTTTTATGTCAGATTATCTATCTCTCGGGTCAAAGATGGAATTATTTCTTAAAGTATGACACATGAGTTTAGTGCTAATTGACTCTTCGGAAATCATAGACTCCCCTATTGATCAACATTTGGATAAGGGATTAATTCTCATCTCAAATTGCTATAAAAGAAGAGCAGTGGCTTTGCCAAAATGCATCCCTCTTATCACCCATGGCTCCTAAAGTCTCAATCACCAAAAAGGTGTCAAGAAAGACCCGAACTCATCCAGACGAGGGTGAACGAGGCATTCACAATCTTGGAAACAATCCTATCAATCCCCTGAACATCTCATCTGATTCTAAAATTGAAGATTTTGATGAATTCATCAATAGAGATGCTGATAGAAATGTAAGATATTTTGATCCAAATGAGGAACCCCCTCTAATTGTTAAAAAGGGCTTCTTAACATTGGAAGCTTGGAATGATATCACTATGGATAGAGATCTCAGGGAGTTCTATCGTCATTATGATTGCAAATCTGAACTTGTGGGGCATGTTGAAGGAGAATCTGATGAAGAAATACATCCTGATGGTGGACCATTGCGCCAAAAAGCTCCTACTTCTAAGAGAACCACTAAGGTCACCAAGGGCGAAACCAGTAACACGAAGAAGGGAAAAGGAAAGAAATGAAAATTTCTTTGTCATGTATTCAAATTGTCTTTAATATATGTATTTCTGTTCATCTATGTTTCGTGATCTGTCTTTGAATTAATGAAGGTTTTCGTCATGAATCTCTGACTACCTGACATTCACACATCTTGAAGTCATATCTCTGACCCTAAAATTATGACATTCTTGAAAATGTTCATTCAAAGTCTTCCACAACATTAATGGTCAGTTGAAGAAATACATGGTCATTAATTGCAGCATTGAATGCTGAGAACAGTTTCACACCGTTATCTCTTCAAAATCTGCCTATAAAAGGGGACTATATCTCGCTTTTCTCTACCATTCTTATCCTCACAAATGGCTCCTAAAAAACCCTTTACAAGGGGAGATTCTCGTAAACTACGAGAACTCACCAGGCAAATAAGAGAAGAGCAAGGAGACATGTATCCAGGCAATAGCCTTCAAGCACCATTGGAGATCTCGTCTGATACTGAAGAATCATCTCTGTATGATGATATGGCTGGGTTCATTGTTGAAGAGCCCCCTCAGAGAGAAGCTGTCTCATCACTCCCGAAATCCCCTGATGATCCCAGTAAGTACTATGATCAAGACTACATGGACTATCTGAAAGAAGAAGAACTCAAGCATGTACCGAAAGCTGATGAATCCAAAACTGAAGAAGTGCCGGAGTCAACTACGGACTCCAACTTTCTGCGTACCGGAAAATGGTACAAGCGCATGTGGGCTGATCTGAATAAGCCGAAAGTTGGACCATCTGGGGGCAAGGGAAACGAGAGCAAGAAAAACTAGTCCTTTGGATTACATGTTTCAATTATCTGTATCTGGTTCTCTCGTTTTTTAATGAATAATAATTTCTTGGTGTTTATTATCTTGAAACTACTATCAACTACGGACTCCAACTTTATTTGTTTTGTTCATTCCTATCAAAGTACATCTCTGGCTAAGTTCACTCTTCTTGGAAATGAAAATATTCCCTCAAGCATGATCTTTATAACTATGACTAGTCATTCGGGTCACATCTTTTGATATGATAAATATGTCACTCTATATAAAGAACTCCCTCAGGAATTATGGATTCATTCTTCTCAACTGAGAATATCATGGACAAAGGGAAGGAAATAGCTCTTATAACTGGAAGTCTATCTGAGTTCAAAAATGACTCTTGTCAAAAACCCGAGAGTTCACTGGTGAAGGGAACATCATTTGATGAATCTGTCAAATCACCAAGCGTCTCTGAATTCTTCTCCCTTGTACAACTTGCACCACAGCTGAAGCACGACGAACCATATCGGACCTTTTATGCCGGTGCAAAAGCCAAAGTCATAGCTGAACTCGATAACTTGGAGAGACAAGGTCTCTCAAGGGATTCAATGGGAACGGATCACGACACCATCATTGCTGAAGTCTTTGCACATGAGGTGCGCAAAAAGGAGTACTTTATCAATGCTCGAAAGAAGAAGGATGTCAAGGAGTAAAATCTCATGTTGGACTTATTTCACGAGAGATGCAGTCACCACTCTTACAATTATCATTTCATGTAATAATTCATCTCTCGGGTTATGAAAATTGACTATATGCTTTGTACTAGATTTGTTTGACTTTATTTGTCTTACAAATCTTTTGTTATGTGAAGCTTATCTTCTTTCGGTCTACAATAGTATCTTAGACGCTTCCCAATCTCTCATCTGAACTGTTTACACGTTTCATCATGGGGATCATGTGGCCGAGAAAAATGGTCCACTACCCCACAACCTCTGACAGATGATGTGACGGCAATTTATTGCCTGTACAGGCACTTGAGTGAAATTCTCTCTCCTCATTTAATATGAAATGATCAAAACTGATCTGAGCGTGATCTTATCACTTTCCCATAAGCTGATATGTTACCATTTGAGGAAGAGAAACCGGTTGTTTATTTGAAATTTAAATCCTACATCCCAAATACGGGTTGACCCATATTTAAGTACCTAGCAACGAATGAAACCCTACATAACCTCCCCATTCTACATTTTTCACCTCTCTCATTCACTCTCCATCTCAAAACCACTCTACCATCTCAGCTCTCACACAACACTTAACAATGGCGGAGAAAATCCAAGAAACCCTCTCCAATGAAGAACCAGAAACACCAGCCCCCTTGGAAATCCCTTCCTTTCCTACCGAAGATATACGTTTCATTGAATCTAGGGCTCCACTCATTATCGGAGGGAGCATGTGGGATGCTCATGGGTTCCTAGAATATGTCCTTGATCGCAAGTTTGGAGAAGACATCATTGATCTACTCACAGAGACTCGGCTATACAGGTTCATCACTCACCTTTATACATTATGGTATCCCATTGACGTTGGGCAATTTTATATGAATGCAACTGTCTCTTCCGATTCTCTAACCATTACTTCAAGAGTTCACAACCATCAAGTGGTTATAACATCAGAGGACATACGAGCAGCGTATGGATTTCCTCAGAGAGATGACACATACAAGGGAAATCTCTCTTTCTACCACTATGACTCGAGTGCATTTTACGATACCATAAAAAACGCTCATGCACCATCGAAAACCGAGATTTCATGGCCCTTGAAGAAGAAGTGGTTCCGGCTAGATTATGAGTTCACTGTAGACATCTTCAATAAGATCGTCGATCACAAAACATCTGGAACTGATGATGTGACAAAGGAGAAGCTCAAGATGCTGCATGCATTTCTTAACAAGCACAAAGTTAACTGGTCGAAGGTCATCTTCAACAACCTTGTTCATACAGTTATCTTCAACAGACAAAGCCCCGGTGATATCACAAAGAAACTAGGCTATGGATTTTTAGTCAGTCACTTACTTGTCTCAAAAGATGTTCTCATGAGACCAGGAATTCGTCCAGGACAAAAAGCTTGCCACATGAAGCAGAAACCCTCCGGATATGACAAGCAGAAAGCTTTGGAGTTGGGTGTTCCTTTAGAAATTGTGAAATCTAAACGGAAGTCAAGGACACCGAAAGGATCAGAAGATGACCAACCAAAGCCGAAAAGACAGAAGAAAGAAAAGCTCTCCTCTCGGATTAAGTCAACAAAGGAAGCCATCAGTGCACCAACACCCACTCCCATCTCACCAAAGTCTCCCGCAGAGAAAAATGTTCTTGCCTCAACTATTCCTCCTCCAGACACAATTGTCGTCGAAGATTCCTCTAATGAAGACAAATTGATTTTGTCAAACCTTGGCAAATCAGGACACTTTCATTCTCCCATCAAACTGAAGATTGGTGCATCTTCGTCCCCGAAAGAATACGAAATACCTAGAGAAACACTCTCTCAGGGGGAAGAAGACACGAGAGAAGCATTCTCTCAGCGGGAAGATCAGTCTAAAGAACCCGCTCCAGAGAAACCTTCTGATCAACACGAGCCAAACCTTGGCCTCTCTTCTCCTCAAGTCCTTCATACACAAGAACCCATTTCAGCAGAGCGAAACATTCAAGGCTCGACACAAGAACCTGTTGCTATGGACATGGAGGCCGGTCACTTAAGTCTTCCCCAAGAACCTGGCTTGCCAGCAAAGACGAAAGAAGTGGCTGCTGAATTGAGTGAAATTCCATCTCTTCCACAAAAACCTGCCAGTGCAGAACATATAACAAAACATCTGACACAATAACCTGAATTGGTAGATGAATCAGCCATTGTACCAGTTGGAACTCATGATCTTCCGAAGACATCAACACTTGTTCCCGAAGTCACAACAAAACCACCAGCTGCTGCGCCTATTCCTCCATCTCTAGATCAACTGCTTCGCGAATCCATTGAAAATGATTACACCAGAGTGTTGCAGTGGCAAAAATGGCGCACAGCCCCTCTGACCACATTCATCGAAACCTTTGAAGTCATGAAAGATGAAGAAGAGTTCGCTCTTGGGTGGCTTGAGACCAAGGATCTCAATGAAGCACTGCGTCTTGAGAAGATAAGACAAGTGTTTTCTTACAAAATGACCAATCGTTCTCTTGGAAAGGACAAAGCTCCGATTTGCATAGAGCTCCACAAACCTCTCTTGGACCCAGCTTTTGAGGAAGAAATGAAGATTGTTCGGTATGCCATTCTGATATCCAAAGTCAAAACCATCCTCGAGAAGGAACATCAAAATGATCCTAACTGTAGTGTCAGTGGATTGAAAGATGAGCAAGGCCAAGAGATTAACACGACCGAAGATGAAGATGACGAAGATAGAGATGATGATGTCGAGGATGCAGATGACGAAAACGATGACAATGATGATGACAATAATGATGATGACAATGATGGTAACAATGGAGCAAATCTAATGTATGACAGTCCATCTCCTCTCTTGGTAGGTCCTGATTATGACACTGTTCACGAAAGATCTCCAGCTCAGAAATCATCTTCCAACAGTGATAGCACAAGGGAAGCATCACAACAAGATGAAGACGTCTCAACTAATCATCCTGAAGATCTGTCTCGAGCTCTCGTTCCACATGTTCAACCCATGGACGAAACTCCAATAAAACGAGAGGAGGCAGTTGTAAATGAGGGTAAACTGGAAGCCTCCCCAATCCTCCTAAGTTCGGGAAGTGGTGGCAAAAAGGATGCACCACTTCAAGGAGACCAAGTTGAGACTCCACAAACCAACATAGAAGAAGACTCTCCCCCAGTCTCTCCACGAGTAGTCATGAATCTCATGAGGGAAACCGTCCATGCAACCGAAACCATACACCAGCAGTACTTAATTCTAAGGCAAAGAGACACCAAGGTCTTAGAAGATTTGTCCAAGAAAGTGGATCAGTTGATGGCTGCACAAGCTCAACCTCGACCACCACCACCTGAACCATCTCAACCTCTACGGCAAGCCAATCCTGACCAACAATTTCACAAGCGGATGGCCAAGGAGCTCCATGAACTTCACACTGCTGTCAACAAAGTGGTTCGTCAACAGCACGAACTCAAGCATTCTCACTTCAGTCTTAAAGAACGTGTTGACTCAGCCTGCTCCAAGATCGACACTACCCAGGACAACTCATACCAACTAGGACAATATGCTCTTCAATCTCTTGGATATGCACAAGACATTCTGACTGCAATTAAACAACTCCCCACTGTTCCTCCTACCACATGTGCCGATGATGCCAAAAAGGGGGAAAAGCGACATCATGAAGATGATAAGGATGACGATCATCCGAGGGAGAACACGAGAGAACGAGAACGATCTCCATCTCATGCACCAGGAAAAGATGAACGAAGAAGTACAAATCCTCCATCCAGATCTCGGGGCCACCATCCCTCTCAGTCGAGACATTATTCAAATCATGGCCATTCTCAACCTAGATCACAGTCCCTCAAGCCTCGTCAATCTTATGGCTCTGAATCAAAATTTGTATTTGCTGGTCTCTCCAAGAGAGAAAAGGCAAGCCGATGGCAGAAATTCATGAGGGACAGAAAGATAACTATGGATGGAGTCGGTAACTTTGTTGAATACAAACCTTATGAAGAAGGTAGTGGAAAACGTTTTGAGGGTTGCAATGTCCCCCCTACTTGGCTGAAGACAAGGGACAACCACACCAGACAAGATCATATAAGCACCCAAGATGAAAGAATAAAGAGACAAAACAGAGAACTATGGGAGAAACATGAAGAAGAAGCCCGGATAAGAGAACATGAACTGAAGGAAAGAGAGAGGGTAAAGAAGCTTATTGAAGATCTGTCGAATGTAACCAAACACTCGGAGGATGGTATTATCTACAATGCAGCTTTCAAAGTGCACACCGAGTCTGGAAAAAGTTACAAAGAAGGAATGAATTCTTTTGAACTCATCTCATGGTGGAAAGCTGGAATAATTGCGGGTACAGACATTCGGGAGGCTTACAACAATTACATAAGTCTCAACATTCGAGGAAAATATGAAGATCTAGTCAAGACAAATCCAATCAAGATCTTCAGAGCACGAATCAACAAAGATATCGACACCAACAGAATGCTCAAGCAGCAAGAAGAAAGGGAGACTCGTGAAAAAGAAAAAGCCAAGTCATAAAAGCATAACCTCTACATCAGTAAGCAGTTCTTCTTTTTGTCTATCTTAAAAGTTTTTGCAATCTTCTTTATCCATATATAAAGTACTCATTGTTACACATCTCGTGTTACTTGTCTGAGTTACTTGTCCTTGTCTCTCTTATTAATGGCTTTTATCTAGAAAAGACTTGTAAACTCTCGTGTAAGGCTGACTTATAATAGAAAATCCGTTGTGGAACATTTTATCAGCCTTATAAGAAGAGTATAGGTTTTGGCATCATTAAAAAGGGGGAAATTGTTAGGAACACTTGTATTAAGATTTTGATGATACCAATGTAATCTAGAAAGTAGACCCCTAACCGTTATTATTTTTTATCGCTGCTTTCGTTCTAGACGAAAGTTGCCATAACTCACTTGTAATTCGTGTTAAGCTAGCCAAACACACGTAGGCGAGTTATGATTAGTTGTTAGGGTAATCAAGACGAAGGAAGACACGGAGCATGAAGCTGTTCAACGAGAGTTTAAGAGGAGTTGTCATATAACACGAAAGGAAAGTCTTGTTAACGACAATCCTTCAAAGACATCTCTTCTCACCAACAACAAGAAGAATGTCTCCTCTGTCTGACTTGTGGGACGAGCATATCAAGTAACATTAAATGAAGATGTACTATTTCCTGGAGCTAAAGGACAAAACCCCAAGACTCTCCATGCCATCAACGGCTACAAAGTACAAGATCATTAATGGAGCATTTAATGCAAGAAGATCCCAGGTCCTTACCCATTGGTCAATAGGTTTGAAAATTTCATCTCCCTCCAACGGGTGGAATTTTCCTCACCTATAAAAGCCCACCTTCATCAACTTAGAAGGTGCTGGTTCTTATCACTCAATCTATCTATGCGCAAAAGCTCTTAAACGCTCTCAGATCTCTCAAGCTTTTGTCAACCAGTGTTAAGGTGTAAAGATACTTGAAGAAGTTCACTGATCCTCATCTTACACCTTAAGAAAGTCTTGCTATTTGTACGAAGCAATCATCCCTCTCAGTCAAGACTTCATTACGTTGGAGAAATCAGAAATAATTTTCTACCAACCTCAACTCAGAAGAAGAAGTTGATAGAGGCGGAGTAAACTCGAGGAGTTGAAAAACCTACGAAGGCTGTCCGGCTTAGTGATCAAGGAAGTCTTTGTGTAATTGTACTAAAGAGTGATAGTGCAATCCTTCCATAAGTTGTGGAAGAAGAGTGGAGTAGGCAAAGTTGGCCGAACCACTATAAAAATCTCATCTCCCTATCTCTTTACTTTTGCTTTCTATTTCTGCATCATTTTATCTTTCGCATCACTACCAAAACCTTCGTTATAACCAAAAACTATGCAAAGCAAATAAACGAAGTTAACATTTCCGCTGCGCCAAAAACACCGAAAGGTCGTTTTTAGGGCAAAACACGAAAAGAGTCTATTCACCCCCCCCCCCCCTTCTAGACTCTCACTACAACTCTATCGGGACCAACAAGCACAATTATATTCTTATCTGGTATCAGTTAACTAGGATTCCTGTCTAAAATTTTCTTCTCTAGAATTTGCTGTCGTCATCCATCACTGCCTTTCTTCTCAAGACGTGAAAATAAACAAAAGAATTGAAAAAGGAGCACTTCAATTGAAAGAAAGAATTCAAGAATTGTAGCTACACCATTGTACATGCAGTGGTGGGAAGTATTCCAACTTGTCGCATTCCGAATCAATTTTTGCCTCTGCAGATGAAAAGCAACCAAAACGATGGTCATTTTAAAGTTTCTACAAATATTCATGGCAATCGTACTTATAGTGGCATACATGGTTTTAATGTCCAGTGTCAAATTTGTAAAGATTTCGGCCACATGGGAGCCAATTGTTTTTGGCGTTATGATAATCCGTGTCAAATTTGTAAACGTTTTGGCCACACGGGAGCCAATTGTTTTTGGCGCTATGATGATCCTTGTCAAATTTGTAAATGTTTTGGTCACACGGGAGCCATCTGTTTTTGGCGATATTCAGGGGCTCCGGGTTTTCAGGCTAATGTGTCCGTCTCTAGTGATAAGGGTGATTCCAGCGGTCCTCATCAGTGGTTCCCTGACACTGGTGCTACAAATCATGCTACATCTGATTCTTCTTTGATGACTTCTGCGACAAGTTATGATGACCCGGAGACTCTGCGAGTCGACAGTGGTACAGGTTTGCCTATTGTTAATGTTGGTTCCACTTCGTTAGCTACTAATTCTAGTTCCTTTAAGTTACATGATGTTTTGCATGTCCCTGGTCTCTCTTCTTCTTTCTCATCTGTTCAGCGCTTTGCGAAAGACAATAATGTTTTCTTTGAGTTTCACCCTCTTTGTTTCTATGTGAAAGACATTTTGACGAAGAAGGATTTTTTTAAGGGACATGCGTCTGGAGGTCTCTACACATGGCCTGCATCTTCTACATCCCCCACTTCATTTTTTGTTGCTCGATCCTCTTACGTTTGGCACATGCGGTTGGGGCACCCTCATTCTCGAATCTTACGTAAAATTTTAGCGTCTTCGTCTGTTGGTACATTTAATTCTAGTGATCTTCCCAATGTATGTTCCTCTTTTCAATTGGGAAATCCTCCCGTTTTCGTTTGTCTCGTGTCGAAACTACTAATATGCATCCTTTGGAATTAATATATTCAGATATTTGGGGCCCTGCACCACTACTTTCTGCGTCTGGCTTTAAATATTTTGTTTTGTTTATGGATGATTACACTCGTTATATGTGGTATTATCCCATGCGTGCTAAATCTGATTTGTATGCTATATTTGATAAGTTTCGGTCACTTGTTGAACGTTCTTTTTCTCGCAAGATTATTTCTTTTCAATCTGATTTAGGGGGAAAATATAAAAAGCTTGGTTCCACTCTCGCTTCGCTTGTGTCAACATATGCATGCTCCCACTACTACGGACCGGGCCTCTCTAAAAAGAGTCTTGCAGTATGTCAGAGGAACCTTGAATCTTGTTTTGCGTATTTCTCGGTCTACTTCTATGGATATTCACGCGTATTCTGACTCAGATTGGGCTGGGGATCGAATGATCGCAAATCTACTAGAGGTTTTGCTGTGTTCTTGGGCAGTAAACTTATATCTTGGGTTTGTCGGAAGCAACGGACTGTGGTACGTTCTTCGACTTAATTAATAAAGCTTATTTGGTAAGCAAATGTAAAATGAAAATTTTGTAATATCAATATTATGATTTAATTAGGAATAATATTAATTAGGAATATTAATATAATAAATTGATTAGGAATATCAATATAATGAATTGATTAGGGTAATACCTTAAATAAATAAATACACTTTCCTTTTGAAAAATCTTACAAATTTATAATTCTCTTATTTTTCACCTATAAATACAATGAGTTGATGACTAAAAAAATTATAAGTGTTCATTTTACATTGCATCCCTCTTTTCCCATGCAGGTGACCCTCTCATTCTTTTCTTCCACCACCCGTTAAAAAATCATATTACAACATTATAATTGACATGTAATATGCACAATGTAACCGCTTTCGTGGAGGACCACATGCTGAAGCACGTCACAGACGTCAAGAGTAAGTAGTTGGTCCTTTGGATCATGCTCACCCATATTTCTATTCCTAATTCGAACGCCGGTAAAATCACCTTCTCGATTGTGGTTGGACTCTCTCGCTCGTATCCCGTTTTTGCCTTTGAAGAGGGCGCTGCCACCGCGAGCCTGAAGAAATGAGTGATTTGGCTGGCATTGTTTTTTGAAATCAATAAAGTAATAGTATTTTTTTTAATTGTAATATCGCAATGTTTTCTACAATATTTCCTTTATTTGATTTTAAAGTAATTATTAAATTTTTTATCAATTTGCCTTATGTAAGATATTGTATGACATCTATATATGCTTTCCTCTTTTGTTTTCCTCTTCTTTTTGTTTGTCTTTTTTAATGCCTAATAATTATCATAAATAATTATTAATAATTGTAGATTTATATTAGTCAATTATATTAATAATTAATTATTAAAGCAAGTATAATTTATTCTTTATTTTTAATAATTTTGATTTAATCTATTCAAGTTTCTATAATTTTCATATACAAAGCTATAATTGTAACTGAGTCAGTAGTACTCAAAAAAAAAAGAAGAAGCTTTATAATTGTAAATTTATAATTGTATTACTTTTCTAATAATATTGAATAAATATTAGCCATGTGTATATATTTAATAATAAATTTTATTAAAAGAATTGTATATTAATCTAATATAGTGATAGTTAATACTGGTAAACCATATATATATATATATATATATATATATATATATATATATATATATATATATATATATATATATATATATATATATATATATATATAAGCATTGGAAAATATTCATTATTAACCATAGATAACTTTGGGAATAACTAAACTTATTGAAACTTAATTATGTATAACTTCTCCTTTCATATAAATGTATAATTTTTTTGGAAGTATAAATATATACTTTTAATATCCAAAACTAATAAGATTTTTCTTAATGTGAATCTATATATTTTAAATAATTTCGATTTAATAATAGTTGATTATAAAATCTTTTGTTCGACACATTATTTTTTATTATTTCAGTTTAAAAATATTATAATTTATTTTTAAAATTTCAAAGTAATAGTTGTAGTACAAAGTTTTCATAATCTCATCTACGAATATAGAGAATCAGAATATTGATTCCTTAAAACAAGGTTAGAATAATTCATTTATAGCTGCAAATATTGAGAATATTTACAAAATCTCATTTTCAAATATGTGAATTAGAATATTAATTTCTTAAAATAAAGTTACAGATTCAAATTATATGAATAGAATAAGAAAATATTTTTAAAAAATCATTTATATGGAAAATATAGAGATAATTTGCGAAATCTCATTTTCAAATATCGTGAACTAAAATATTTTGATTTCTTAAAATAATGTTACGAATTCAACACAAATGTAATTTTAATAGGCTATTCCATACTAGAATTTTCATAAAAAATTTGATTTTAAATCATCAATATTTGTTCTCACATTACTATTTAATTATTTGAAATTGTAAACATATAGGTCAAAAACTTTGGGGAGTTAGCCAAGATTGTGGCTATTGAAACTGTTGGAAATTGCAGTAAGTATTGGGTCAATCGTACCTTTAAACATAAAGTTACCATAAGAGTCACTGATACCAGTGGAAATGCACCGTTACCGTTACGGGATCGTGAATGCACTAAGTTATTTGGAAAATCTGCATCTGAATTAAAAAAATCTTATGTGGAAGTTAGAAATAATTATTATATTATATTTAACTTCTTTTACACCATTACTGTTATGGGGTCGTGAAGGCACGGAGTTACTTGAAAAATCTGCATCTGAATTAAAAAAATCTTATTTGGAGGTTAGAAAAAATCATTGTATTATATTCAACTTCTTTTATATATATATATATATATATATATATATATATATATATATATATATATATATATATATATATATATATATATATATATATATATATATATATATATATATATATATATATATATATATATATATATATGTATATATAATCTATACTATAATTAAAAACAAAATCCTATTTACTTGATTTCTCGTCTAAACAACAGTACATACTAAATAGTAAAGGTCAATTAAAAAGGGAAGGAAATATTTCATAAAAATATTCTACATCATAAATTAAAAAAGAAATAGAAATTAGGTAAATTGAAAAAAGAAATGAATATAAATAATTGACTAAAAATTAAAAAGGAAAAGAAGAACAAAAATTAGGTTAATTAGAAAAGAAAATGAATATTAATAATTGACTGAAAATAAAAAATGATCCATAATTGACTAAAATGAAAAAGGAAATTGTCAAATCATTGCATTTTAATTTTTCACAATAATATTACACAGTATAATACATGAAATCACAATTATGCCATAAATCTGATCTTTCAAAATTTTAAACAATAAAGCATAAATTAAAAATGAAACGGGAATATTTCAATAATAATATTCTACATCATCAAGCTAAGGTAGATTAAAAATGAAATGGAAATATTTCAATAGTAATATTCTACATCGTCAATAGTAAATGAATAATCTAAACAATAGTAAATGTAAATTAGAAATGCAACGAAAATTAAAAATGAAACAGAAATATTTCAATAATAATATTCTACATCATCAATTAAAAATGGAACAAAAATTAGATTAAAATATCACTGCATCTATATTCTAATTGACTAATTGAGTGAAAATAAAAAAAAAAAGAATAATTGGCTGGTTTTTTTTTTTTTTTTTTGGTGAGATTATGTAAATAATTGGCTGAAAATGAATATAATAGTACTAATTAACTGAAAATATAAAAGGAAATTAATATTAATAGTTGACTTCAAATAAAAAATGATCCATACTTGACTAATATGAACAAATAAATGGTTAGATCATTGCATTTTAATTAAAAATGGAACGGAAATTAAAAATGGGCGGAAATATTTCAATAATAATATTTTACATCATAAATAGTAAATTCATATTTTAAACAATATTAAAAGTAAATTAAAAATGAAACGGAAATATTTCAACAATAACATTATACATCATCAATTAAAAATGGAACGGAAATAAAGTAAAGTTATCACTGCATATGAAATTCTAATTGACTAAAAATAAAAAAGAATAATTGACTGAAAATGATTCTGATATTACTAATTGACTTGAAATATAAAAAGGATCGCTAATTGACAAATATTCTATCATTATATATTTTCACCGAGTCAACCACCCTGATGGACTAAACGTGTTAGCTCTAGACGATGATGTATAAGATTGTGTTGCTACTATCAATGTCTTCTACAAATAGGTTTCAATCGTTGATATTATGTTTCTTTTTAAAGGACAAAATTGCTATATATCTAGACAATATATATATATATATATATATATATATATATATATATATATATATATATATATATATATATATATATATATTCCATACAAAAGAATTAAGATAGAAATTCATTCATATAACTGAGTTGCTAGGAGAACGAGCACATTTGCCTACTTTATAAAAAAAATACTAAACAATGATAAATAAAATCTTCAAATTTTTGCACCGCATGCGTACATCTACACATTAGCTATTAATTTGAGCAATTATTTGCTCAAATTCAATCAATGAAAACAGAAAAACACATAAATGATAAAAACCATATCTTCAATTGCACTTATATATTTGATGTTCTAATTTAAATAATTATATATCAATCTAAATATTCTTAATATATTACCATTCCGTGCCTCACACGAGCAAAAATACTAGTTAATCAAATAATAATTTCAGTAATCTAGTATAATATGTATCATATATTTTAATTTTCCATTCTGGTATAGTGGAATATAAAAATGAAATCACTATTATATGGAAAATAAATTAATCAATTAATAATTTCAGTAAATTAAACTAGTAATAAAAGACATAATCATGCATTTCTGGTATAAAAAGCTGTATTATATAGACTTAGGTATGGACCATATATTTTAATTTCCATTCTGGCATTCCATATAAAACGGAAAATATTATTTTGTCTGGCAAGTTGACAATCAAATTAAAATTGAATATCTACTGTTGTCAACAATATCAGGCTATGAAGGTTCAAATTTCAAATATCAAATTATCCCACTCCAATGGATATATTTGGTTATCTATAAAAGGGTCATGAAGACTTGAAGAAAGAATAGAGGTGAATACAAAAAAAGAAGACGTGAATACACACGGATAAACAAGTGCAAAATTCGAAAAGTGTAAGTGCTCAAATATTCATTAGAGACTTAGTGACAATTTTATTGAAGTTCAAAATCATATAAATCATGTGCTTGAAGAAAGGAGAAACAGAATCATCAAGTGATTTGTATGATTGTCACATTTTTTTTTTGGTGTATGGTCCACGAACTTGAACTCATGATCATGGAACAATTTGAAATGGTTCGAATTATCTGTTTATGATGCTATTAAGTTTTCCTTGTTATCTATTGTTATTTTATTTGTCTTGAAAGGTAATATTTTACCTTAGATTGTATCAAATCGCATAAATTGGAAAAATTACAAAATTCATTATCATTAAACTCCAAAAATGCGTATAGGAACATAGTGGCTAAAAATACCTTTCCTAGAGTCAAAATCAATTGTTAAACTCGTCTTGGCTATGTCAAAAATTAATAAAATCTTTTGAAAAATAATTTTTTTTTAAAGACAAGCCAAATGACTGAGTATAGGTTTTGGCGTCATCAAAAAGGGGGAAAATTGATAGAAATATTTTTGTAAGTTTTGATGAGCCAAATGTACTTTAGATCCCCTTGGTTTTTAGGTCTTTTAGTACAAGCATCATAAATCAGAATATCGAGTCAAAAGGAATCTACCATAGGAAGAACAAAATTAATTTGGGGAATTAATTTGGGAAATTAATTTTGGTCCTACGAGTATTCATCCGAGAAAGAAGCATAAAGGAATGGCGTTGCATAAAATGATTGGATGAGCCTAACGGCGAAATGGTAGAGGTCCTTATTCAAAACAATCACACCTGAGATCGATTCCCCCTAAGGACTTATTTTTTACAAGTCAAGTTTTCGAACAAGCACAATGTTCTCTAAGTAGCACAATGTTCTCAAAGTAGCACGATGCGGACAAACACAATGTTCCAAAAGAGCACAATGTCCTTAAGGAGCACAATGTTCCTAAAGGAACACGATGCGGACAAGCACAATGTGCCCAAGGAGCACAATGTTCTAAAAGAGCACAATGTGAACAAGCACAACGTGTTCAAAGGAGCACAATGTGACCAAATCAGAAAGAGCACAATGTTCAAGTCAAACAAGCAAAAAGTGCCCAAGTCAAAGGAGCACAATGTGGCAAAGAAGCACGATGTTCAGAAAATGAATAAATTCGAAGGAATTTATTTTGGATCAGCCCACATGCCACAAGAGTCCAAAATTGCCTGAAGATATTTGATCAGAACAGAAAAATATTTATGAAGACATTAATATAAAAACTTATCCTAGAAATAAATTCTATCAGATGAATTTATTTCAAAGATTCGTTGGATATTCAAATTGACAACAAAAATAATATTTTAAGAAACAACTAGAAAATCAAGTTGAGTTAAAATATTATTTTTTCAGGCAAGTTGACAATCAAATCAAAATTGAAGATCTACTACTGTCAACAATATCAGGCTATGAAGATTCAAATTTCAAATATCAAATTATCCCACTCAAACGGATACATTTGATTGCCTATAAAAAGCCATGAAGACTTGAAGATGAAATATAGAGGTGCAATACACACGGATAAACAAAGTGCAAAATTCAAAAGTGCAAGTGCTCAAATATTCTTAGAGACTTGGTCTGAATAGTCTCAAATCTAGTTGGAGAAAGATACAATTACCTTTGTATTTGTAATTGTAAAAAGAGTATAGCTGTGTGCAAAATACTCTAGTGAGTGTAGCTGTGTGCGAAACACTCGTAGTTAATTGCTAAGTGTAGCTGTGTGCAAGACACTTAGTCGGCGTTGAGTATAGCTGTGTGCGAAATACTCGGAGTTGAGTGTAGCTGTGTGCGAGACACTCGGAGTTGGGTGTAGCTGTGTGCAAGACATCCGGAAGAAGTGCTTGTGTAGCGCTTATTCACTATTGTAACTGTGTGTGGAAAATAGTGAATTACTCCTAGAAGTGAATGGAGTAAAGTGGACAAGGAAGATTACGCCACTTCCGAACCACTATAAATTGCCTCTCTCATTTACATACCGCACTTACATAATTTGCTCTATCTATCTATCTTATCCGACTAACCCGTTTACTATTCACAGTTTATCTTAACCGTTCGGGTTTAGTGTGTTTTCACGTATGCATGTGACTCAAACTTCACGAGCTTAAATATTGAATTATTCTAAGCAAGTTTGGCGTGTTGCATGTAACGTTCGTCACACGATCGACGTGACACGATAATTATTTACAATCTTGAATATTATTATTATATATTGAGTGCACCATCTCCTTTACATATTCAAGATATCTCTGTCACTTTACATATCATCTGTACCCATCTTACATGCGCATTTAGATTATTGGTTGGGCATAACTCTTTACATACTATTATTCCGCTGTGCAGTTTAAACTTACTCTATTTACTTGTTACTTAGAGTTGAAGTTACCAAAGAGTTATTTATTTTGGAAAAGCTTGAAAGTCTATTCACCCCCCCCCCCCCTCTCTAGACTTTCACCACCCTATCGGGACCAACAATTGGTATCAGAGCAGTTGTCTATTTGAGTTAACTTTGACTGCTAGACAGATCTCAAAAAATCAAGATGATGAAAAGAGATATGGCTCTTGCCCAAAATCTATTGTTTTCCTTAGAGAAATTTGATGATTGGAAAATTCGCATGCAGGTACATTTATCCGCACTACATGATGAAATGTGGGAAGTAGTTACGAGTGGTCCTATTGAGATTTTACAAGTCAACACTTCATCCGTACAAACAAGCGACACTCCACAATACATTCCAAAACCGAAAGCGGAATGGTCTCGAGAAGATAGAACAAGAAATAACTTGGACAATATTGCCAAGGATATTTTGTTTAAATCTATCGATGACACGATATTTCCAAAAGTTCGAAAGTGTCAATCCGCGAAGGAATTTTGGGAAACACTCATTCAAATTGGTGAAGGAGACGAGCAAGAAAAGGATAATAAGCTCACCATAGCATTGAAGAAATTCGAGGATTTCAAAATGCTAAACGGCGAGAATATTACCGACACGGAAACAAGATTTGCCAAAATCTTAGGAGAGGTTAATGATCTTGAAAAGATATTAATCAAAAAGAAATCTCACTCAAAATTCTACGTGGTCTACCATCTACATGGGACATGAAGGTCACGGCCATGAGAGATCATAGGGATCTAAAAACTCTATCAACCGATAATCTCTTTAGTGATCTAAAAGCTTATGAATTTGATATGAAATCAAGATTAGAGAAAGATCATGATGAAAAGAACAATGCGCTTGTAGCTGAGCAACCATCAACTTGAAGGTTAGTACAAATGTTGAATTATTGCCTAATGATCAATTTGCTCTCTTTGTCAAGAAATTTAGGAAATTCATGAAGAGAAGCAACTACAAGAAAAATCCACAAGGGAAATCATGGAATGCAACAAAGAACTCAAAGAAAGAAATAGTTGAGGAAGACTCAAATTTGTGCTACAACGGTAGAAAGCCTGGACACTTTGCAGCTAGTTGTCCACACCCCAAGGTAAGTAAAAATCAATATACAAATATTTCAAACTCTCAACAGGAAGAATTCAAGACCAAAGATAAAAGGTTCACAAAGGAGAGGAGAAAAACACTTATTAGTGACCCACTTGAGATAAGTGAGTCAGAAGAATCTTCAAGTGATGAAAGTGACACCTCAAAGGATGACAATGCAATGTTTTGCATGAGCATCTCCAACAACACACCCTACGAGGACATGTGTCTTATGGAAAATGGAAATGAAGAAAATGAGGTAACATCTAATTCTTATGATTCTGTGAATTCTTCATTTTCTAGAGAGTCCTTCTTTCACTTAATGGAAGAATGTCAAACCGTAATGGACACTCACTCTCAACTCAAAGAGCGCAATTGTCTTTTGATTCTTGAAAAAGATCAAATAAATGAAAAATTGCAAAATGCTCTACTTGAAGTGAAAGACTTGAAAGATAAAATTATTTATCTTCAAGAAGAGTGTAAATCAAGGGAAGTGAGAGAACACAACCTTAGAGAGGTTATAGCAACATTTACACATTCATCCAAGATAATGGACAAAATGGTAAATATGCAAAAACCCTCAAGTGATAAAACCGGACTCGGTTATGATCCATCGTGTTCTCAAGCCTCCAAAAACTTGGCCAATTCTACTATTACTTTAAATAATAAAGTCCAAGTAGTAAAATTTGTAAAAGGTCAAGAATGCACAGTGAGACAAGGAATTGGTCACCAAACTAATGTCAAAATAAATACTGTTAGGCGGAAGCCTCAAAGAAACAATATTTCACCTAAACAGTATGGAAAAAGACAAAAGTTTGTTCCTAAATGGAAATACACCAATGAGTCTAGTGCACAAAGCCCTCATAGGAGAATGGGAAGGAATCCAAGAATTGAGGCAGGGAGATTTTATCCCTCTAAACAAGATTGGTTTGATGATATTAAACCATGGACTAAGTCCAGATTTAATGCCTACCATAGGCTCAAACAATCTACCTCCCATGTGCCAAAAAATCGAGTAAATTTTCAAAAACCGGCACAAAAATTGTTTTCAAAAATTAGATATGATTATAATATGTTTAATGGTTACTAATCACCTAGACTTAGATCAGTGAGTTCAAGGTGGATTTGGGTACAAAAAATGACTAACACCCAAGGACCCAAATCAAGTTGGGTACCTAAAAATGTGTAATTTATTTGCAGGAAGTCTGGTACTTCGATAGTGGATGCTCTAGACACATGACTGGAAATAAATCTAGTCTTGTGAATCTTAAAAATATCGAAGGACCAAAAGTCGTATTCGGTAGAAATGAACGATACGACATAACAAAAGGAATTGGTACAATATTTCGAAATGGCTTGAAAATCGAAGATGTTATCCCTCTAAACAAGATTGGTTTGATGATATTAAACCATGGACTAAGTCCAGATTTAATGCCTACCATAGGCTCAAACAATCTACCTCCCACGTGCCAAAAAATCGAGTAAATTTTCAAAAACCGGCACAAAAATTGTTTTCAAAAATTAGATATGATTATAATGTGTTTAATGGTTACTAATCACCTAGACTTAGATCAGTGAGTTCAAGGTGGATTTGGGTACAAAAAATGACTAACACCCAAGGACCCAAATCAAGTTGGGTACCTAAAAATGTGTAATTTATTTGCAGGAAGTCTGGTACTTCGATAGTGGATGCTCTAGACACATGACTGGAAATAAATCTAGTCTTGTGAATCTTAAAAATATCGAAGGACCAAAAGTCGTATTCGGTAGAAATGAACGATACGACATAACAAAAGGAATTGGTACAATATTTCGAAATGGCTTGAAAATCGAAGATGTATCCTTTGTTGAAGGTCTAAAATTCAACTTGTTAAGTACAAGTCAATTTTGTGACAAAGGATATCTAGTAGAGTTCTTCAAAGATAAATGCCAAGTGAAGAATAATTCCTCGGGAGAAGTTGTGCTCGAAGGAATAAGGAAGAAAAATATGTATGTTGTGGATTGGAACACAACCAAAGAATCAGTGTGCCTACTAGCAAACAACTCACACGTGACAAGTTGGGAATGGCATAAGAAGTTGAATTATCTAAACTTCAAGACTATCAACAAGCTAGCAAGAAACAAACTCATTAAAGGTCTACCCGACATTGTCTACAAGAAAGATCAAATACGTGATGCTTGCCAAAGAGGAAAGCAAGTCAAGTCATCTTTCAAATCCAAAGCTCAAGAATCTACAACAAGACCGCTAAGTCTACTACACATGAATCTATTCGGTCCAGTAGACCTAGTAAGTCTAAGTGGTAAGAAATATACACTAGTTGTTGTTGATGATTTTTCCAGGTACACATGGACGATATTTCTCAAGAAGAAAAATGAAGTGGAGCAAAAGTTGCCAGAATTACTCAAGGTACTACAAAACGAGAAAGACTTGAAAATTGCAAAGATCCGAACTGATCGTGGAACTGAGTTCGTGAATCAAGTAATTGAAGCCTACTGCAATTCTCAAAGAATTCTACATCAATTATCTGCCGCACGTACACCTCAACAAAATGGTGTAGCCGAAAGAAGAAATAGAACGCTAAAAGAAGCCGCACGAGTAATGATTACATCAGCCGAGCTACCTAAAAGATATTGGGTTGAAGCAATCAACACCGCTTGCTATACGCAAAATCGAAGCTTGATACACAAGTCTTACAATAAGACTCCGTACGAATTATGGAAAGGGAGAAAACCTAAATTTAGTTATTTCCATACTTTTGGCATCAAATGTTTTATTCTTAATAATGGCAAAACATATCTAAAGACTTTTGATGAGCGTGCAGATGAAGGAATATTTTTGGGATATTCATCTACCAGCAAAGCTTTCAGAGTATTGAACAAGAAATCAATGGTGGTAGAAGAATCAATTCATGTTACATTTGATGAAGCTCATAAGAAGGAAACCCGGAGCAACAAAGATAATCAGGAAAGATGTCAAGTTGAAAAATCATTTAATTATACTGACATATCTTTTAAAGATCAAACTATACAGGGTATGGAGCAATTGGACATTGATTGCAATAGTGAAGGACACGTGCAAGCTAATGAAGATTCACACGTGGAAAATCAAAATTCTCAAGTTGAAACACAAGTTGGAGAACAATCTGATGAGCAAAATGTGCCTACCTCCAACTTACCTACTGAGCAAGGGAACGTGGAAAGCCCATGCAACCTACAACCTGACTTGAGATGGCTGAAAAATCACCCTCCAGAGCTGGTGATTGGAGATCCACGAGAAGGAGTTAAAACAAGGTCGTCAAATATACATACTTTATTTTCTTGTTTTCTTTCTCAGGTGGAGCCCACAAGCATTGAAGAAGCTCTAAGTGATCCAGATTGGATTAATGCAATGCAAGAAGAACTTGATCAATTTAAAAGAAGTGACGTATGGGAATTAGTTCCAAGACCTGAAAATTACAATGTAATTGGAACAAAATGGGTCTTTCGGAACAAGGCAAATGAGGATGGAATCATCATTCGAAATAAAGCACGATTAGTGGCAAAAGGATATTCACAAGAAGAAGGCATAGACTTCGACGAAACGTTTGCACCCGTTGCAAGACTAGAGGCCATCAGAATATTTCTAGCTTATGCCGCGTACAAAAATTTCACTGTCTATCAAATGGACGTGAAAAGTGCATTTCTAAATGACTTACTTGAAGAAGAAGTCTACGTTGAGCAACCACCCGGTTTCGAGGTAAAAGGTGATATTGATAAGGTTTACAGATTAAAGAAGGCGTTATATGGGTTAAAACAAGCACCGAGAGCTTGGTATGACACCCTATCAACGTTCCTAATTAACTGTGGTTTCACAAAAGGCCTTGTTGATAAAACCTTGTTTAGAATTCAAGAAAATGATCACATTTTATTGGTACAAATTTATGTTGATGATATTATCTTTGGTAGTACTAATAAAACATTATGTGAGAAATTTTCCAAGCTAATGCAGAATAAGTTCGAGATGAGCATGATGGGAGAGTTGAACTACTTTCTTGGATTACAAGTAAAGCAACTCAGCGAAGGAATATTCATCAATCAGGCCAAATACACGAAAGATCTTATAAAGAAATTCGGTCAAGATGGAAATTCCTCAATGAAGATCCCGATGAGCACATCTTTAAGATTGGATAAAGATGATGAAGGCAAGGACGTTGATGAAACAAAATATCGAGGAATGATTGGATCATTACTATATCTCACTGCAAGTCGACCAGATATATCTTATTCAGTGGGAGTATGTGCTAGGTTCCAGTCAAAGCCAAAAGAAAGTCATTTTCTTGCTACAAAGAAAATCATCCGATACCTAAAAGGAACAGTCAATGTGGGATTATGGTATCCCAAGGAAGGTAATTTTACACTAACTGGTTTCTCAGATGCAGATTTTGCAGGATGTAAAATCGATCAAAAAAGTACCTCAGGGACATGCCAGTTCTTAGGGGGAAGATTGGTATCATGGTTTAGCAAAAAGCAAAACTCCATAGCTACAAGTACAGCCGAAGCTGAATATATAGCTGCTGGGAGTTGTTGTGCGCAAATTCTTTGGATGAAACAACAACTGAAAGATTATGGCGTGAATTATGAAAATGTCAACATATTGTGTGACAATACAAGTGCCATAGCCATAACACACAATCCCGTGTTACATTCAAGAACAAAACACATTGATGTGAGACATCATTTTTTTCGGGATAATGTCGAAAAGAAGGAATTGTCAATTGAATACATCCCGACCGAAAATCAAATAGCTGATATTCTCACAAAGCCTCTGTGTGAATCATGATTTTCAAAATTAAGACACGAGATGGGCATGGTTGAATTGAGCTAAGTTTCTAAACTCTATTTAAATTAAAAGCTCAAATTTCATATGAAAAATTCATTACTTTATCTGATTTAATCATTTTTGTGCCTATGTGTCTGTAACACCCCGTGTTACGACCCCTAAGATCAATTAAATCATTTAATCAATTACCCAAAAGAAAGAATTAAATCACAATAATTAATTAGGAAGGCCCACCATAGTCCACGGGCCCTTATCCCTAAACCCAATCCTTAGTCCCAAAAGAAATAGAACTAGCAAGCCCATAATATTAGTTCCTAACTAGGACTTCTAAATATATAAATAGGGGACTTAAGAGGCACCTAGAAACCCCCCCACAAGAATAACGCCCCACCTCCCCAAAGAGCTCCAAGAATCCCCCTAGAAGAAATCAAGAAAGCCTAAAGAAAGACCCTTCATAGCCAATGAATTAATTAAGGCTAAGAGGTAACCCATGTCTCAACAAAACCTATTTTCGTAGCTATGATTTCCCCCGTAGGATTTCCCCATATTATTGTGTATTAATGACTTGTGACGATTATGATTGATGATTGATGTGATGATCCCATGGGGGATCTTGATAATCTTGATATTGGGAGATTCTTGATAATTATGATGTTCTTGATGATTATATGGAGTTCTTGATGATTATGTGTTGTTCTTGATAATTGTGTGATGCCCTTGATGCTTATGTGTTATTCTTACCGAATCTTGCAATTAGAAGGCGAATCGTATTCTTGTTGATATAAAAGTGATTAGAACCCTAGGTTGTATCGTATGATATTATTCTTGGATTATCGGGTGGGGTAATCGCATGTTTGGGTGTTGATTATGTTTAGAAAAGCATGATAGGTTATGTGCCATTCGTTTCTCGTATTTGATCCGTTAATTGTCTACGTGTTGTTGTTGATTGCGTTGTAAAGTGTCTAAGCATGGTTTCGGGTTCCACAATGGTTCCCGGGGCGAAATTGTGTGATAAGAGTCAGTGGGGGGTAGGTGACCCGCCACCTACCCACGGCCGGAATGGTGATCCCGGCAGCGGTCAGCTGCCCGCCGGCGACCCGCTGCCCGGAATAGTGAATCCGGCGGGCAGCCGGCGGGTGGCCCCCACCCACCGGCTACCCGCTGGAATTTTCCCCATCTTGGGTTCCCGGCTTCCCCGTTTGATGTTTCCCCATCCCCGTGGTGTCCCAACGGACTCCGTTTATCGTGCCTATCTCTAGTTTGATATTTCGGGTACCGTTCGTAGGTTTATGAGTCTATTATATTGCATGCTAGTTGAATTGGTGTCCCGTTGACCTAGGTGGAAGAAGTATGAACCCCTTAGGACTATTCTTAGTATGTGATGGATCACGCATAGGTTTTGTTATACGTTTTCTCCCCCTTCCCAATGTGTTAATGTGGGTTGCATGTACTTGCTATGTGTTATGTGTGCATGTAACTCCGAGTTGGTTAAGATCAATCGGGCTATACGGGCAGTCGGGTGGGCTGAGAACCATACCGGCTGTTAACCAGGCTGGTAGAGACCGGTCAGGTATCTAAATATTATATAGGACTAAGTTCCACTATACGGGCAGTCGGATGGGCTGAGAACCATACCGGCTGTTAACCAGGCTGGTAGAGACCGGTCAGGTATATAAATATTATATAGGACAAAGGTCCACTATACGGGCAGTTGAATGGGCTGAGAATCATCCCAACTGTTAACCAGGCTGGTAAAGACCGGTCAGGTATATAAATATTATGTAGGACAAAGGTCCATCAGTCGGTTATGATCAGCTCCTCGGTAATGTGAGACGGGGCAGGGTGCTGCGGGGCCGTGTCAGAGCTATATGCGCTGACCCTCATGTATGGGCATGCGATTGGTCCTGTGGCGCCAACAAAGTATGCTATATGATGAGATATGGAGGAGTTGTGTTTATGAGTATATTGGGGGATGTGACTAAGGGATTTATGCTGGGGATTGTTTATGTTGGGTTATGAATATTAATTATGCTCAGCTTTATCTGTCTTGCCTGTTGTGGATTGTATACGCCTGTTATAACTGTTGCTTGTGTCTAGCCTTATCTGTCGAGTCATTCCCGGTTTTAAAAGCTAGAGTCTCATAGGATATGTCTTCATGCCTTAAAATGGTTTTCGTATATCTATATATATCTCTATACGTATTGTATTTCAACGCGTTGGAGTGGGTTACCAGCATCTCTCGCTGAACAGATATATTTGGCTTTCAGGCACAGAAGATTAAGTCACTGGAGTGCGCTAGAGCTTGGAACATAGAAGTAGTTAGTTTCCCTTCCGGCCTGCGTGCCATGTTTATACATTCATATCATTGAGACATAGCACCCCGTACACTCGTACTCTGTTTGGGATTTAATGAGATTTCACCTTTATTTATAAGTTTTAAATATCTTGAAAATCTGGGGTGTTACAGTTGGTATCAGAGCCTAAAGTTGACCCTAGGATAAGACTCTTAAGATCAGACCTTAGGACATTAAGCTTAAACACTAGGTACTTAGGAACATAGGATTTAGGAATCTTAGGACGCGCGGTGAGATTGTGAAACCTACACATAACCTCTCCTCACTTTATCCCTCTCTAACTTAAAGAAACCCCCCCCCCCCCCCCTTCGCTTATTGTATCAAGGTAAGGACGCAAAATAACATCGACCTATGAACTCCAGGATGGCACCGAGAAGAAGACAGGTACGAACACCGAAACTCCCCACCGAGGAATTCCTGACTCAGAATCTACAACGCCTGGCCCAAATTGCCCAGGCACTAAGTACTACCGCTCCGCAACCTTTACCAAACGAGAACTTGGAGATCCACTAACAAATCTCGACGCACCAACCACCCACCCTCTCAGGAAACGAAGATCCCACGACCCTCGAGGAGTGGATCGGGACTTTCGACAAGATATTCAGGGCAACTAAATGCCCCGAAGACCACCAAGTAAGAATGGCCTCCTTCTACTTCAGACACGAGACCGACACCTGGTGGGCTCACGAAGGACCCACCTGCGAACAAGACCCCGGATTCAACTGGGAAACCCTAAAAGCGCGGCTACGAGAACAATTCTATCCCAACCACCTAAGAGCCACCATATACGAAGAATTCCTCCACCTAAGACAAGGTGCAACCTCGATCACGGAATACTACCAACAATTCCGCCAACTGGCTCGCCTCATCCCCGAGCTAGTACCCACCGAGAGGATCAGGATCGAAAGGTTTATAACAGGCCTTGACCCCGAATATCAAAAAGGCCCTGGCCACACAAGAGCCAGGAACCCTCAGGGAAGCCTATGCCAAGGCATCCCAACTACAACAAGTGCCAAACCAACCCCGGGAAACACGCCTGGGAAACAAAAGGAAATCAGAAGGAAATCACATGAACCCCACCCGCGGCCTTAAAAGCCCCAGGGCCGCCTCGCCCCGCCAAGTCACAACACCAACCGCTCTAGGAAGAATCCTTACTCTAAGCAAAGCCAAAATTGGGGATAGCAACATAGTCTCCGGAACCTTCCTAGTACACGCCACCCCCGCCACAGTGTTATTTGACTCGGGGGCTACCAACTCGTTTATAGCAACCGAGTTTGCCACTCGGCTCGGCCTCAACACCAGCACCAAGGTCCGACTCCAGGTCAAAGTGGCCTCCGGCGAAATCCTAGAATGCGACCGCATGTACGAAAATATAATGATCACCATACAAGGGGTGGAATTTCTCAGCAACTTAATCCGATTCAAACTGGATGGGGTACAAGTGATTTTGGGCATGGATTGGCTAGGGAAATACCAAGCACAAATCCTATGCGGAGAACAAAAAGTGGTCCTACGGGGACCAAACGGTAAGAGGGTATCTTACCATGGAACCCACCAGGAAGCCGGGATCAAAGTGGTGAACATGATGAAAATGAAGAAATACCTAAACAAGGGAAGCGAGGCCTTCCTATGTTCGGTCGAGGACCTCAACACCAAAACCCCCGAACCACAAACCATCCCAGTGGTAAACGAATTCACCGACGTCTTCCCGGACGAAATCCCCGGGGCACCCCCAGTCAGAGAAGTCGAGTTCACCATAGATCTCGTACCGGGCGCTGCCCCAATTTCTAAACCTCCCTACCAATTAGCTCCAAAAGAAATGAAGGAACTAAACACGCAACTGCAAGAATTGCTAGACAAGGACTACATCCGTTCTAGCACCTCCCTATGGGGAGCGCCAGTGTTGTTTGTTAAAAAGAAGGATGGGAGCATGCGCCTATGCATCGACTACAGGGAACTTAACCAAGTCACGATAAAGAATAAGTACCCCCTTCCCCGAATCGACGACTTGTTCGACCAACTTAAAGGGGCAGGGGTATTCTCAAAGATTGATCTAAGATCCGGGTATCACCAAATACAGGTGGCCAAACCGGACATTCAGAAAACAGCTTTCCGGACACGTTACGGTCACTATGAATTCACCGTAATGCCCTTCGGACTCACCAACGCGCCTGCCATATTCATGGACCTCATGAACCGAGTATTCCGACCCCACTTGGATGACTTCGTCATTGTATTCATTGATGACATCCTAGTCTACTCCCGAAACAAGGAAGAACATGAAAGACACCTCCGCATTACCCTGCAAACTCTAAGGGAGCACCAACTATACGCCAAGTTCTCTAAATGCGAATTTTGGAAAGACAGCGTGGCCTTCCTGGGTCATGTGATAACCAAGGAAGGGATTAAGGTGGACCCCGCCAAGATCCGTGCCGTTAAAGAATGGACCACACCAAGCTCACTCACCGAAGTCCGAAGCTTCCTAGGCTTGGCGGGCTACTACAGGAGATTTGTACCCGACTTCACCAGGATAACCCAACCCCTCAACAAGCTCATGAAAAAGGAAACCCCCTTCCAATGGGACAACGACTGCGTCTCGGCCTTTCAAGAATTGAAGGATAAGTTAACCACGGCACCTGTACTCGCCATCCCCTCCGGGGAAGAAGGATTCGAGGTCTTCAGTGACGCATCCAAGAAGGGGTTGGGGTGCGTGCTAATGCAAAAAGGCCGAGTAATAGCCTACGCATCCAGGCAGCTCAAAACCCACGAGGAAAACTACCCCACCCACGACCTCGAGCTAGCCGCCATCGTGTTCGCACTAAAAAAAAAAAAATTTGGAGGCATTACTTATACGGGGTGCAATGCAAGATTTACACGGACCATAAGAGCCTAAAGTACATCTTCACCCAAAAAGACCTAAACATGAGACAACGGAGGTGGTTAGAACTCATAAAGGATTACGACCTGGACATCCAATACCATGAGGGAAAGGCTAACATGGTGGCGGATGCACTAAGCAGGAAGACTAACCACTCCCTCAACACCACTTGGATCCTACCGGACCAACTGTACAGGGACTTCCAAAGACTGAATTTGGAAATAATAAAACAAGGTCAAAACCACCCCAACATCCACTTATTCAACGCACAAGTCGTGCCTACGCTCTTCAAGGAAAGCAAAATAGGGCAACAGCAGGATCCGGAACTAGATAAAATCCGCCTCGACCTAACCCAAGGGAAGGAAGGACCCTTCAAAATACACGAAGACGGCAGTCTCCGTTACCAAGATAGGTGGTGCGTGCCCTCAACGCACCCCCACTTGAAGCAACAAATCTTGGAGGAAGGACACAACTCCCCATACTCGGTTCACCCAGGGGGTGACAAACTATACCAAGATGTAAAAAGGTCGTTTTGGTGGCCCAACATGAAAAAGGAAATCGCGGATTTCGTGGCCAGGTGCCTAAATTGCCAAAGGGTGAAGGCCGAACGATGCAAGCCCAAGGGACTCGTACAACCCCTTGAGATACCACAAGGAAAGTGGGATTCCATATCCATGGATTTCGTCGGAGGACTACCCCCAACGAAGACCGGCAAGGATAAGATTTGGGTCATAGTGGACCGACTAACCAAAATAGCGCGATTCATCGCCATGAAGGAAACGTGGACAATGACACAACTGGCCCAAGCCTACTTGAGCCGGGTAGTGAAGTATCACGGAGTCCCCCGAAACATCGTATCCGATAGAGACTCCAGGTTCCTCTCACAATTCTGGAAATCACTGCAACTAGCCTTGGGGACACAACTAAAACTAAGCACTGCTTTCCACCCCACTACGGACGGCCAAACCGAGAGGACCATTCAGACCCTCGAAGACATGCTAAGAGCCTGCGTGTTGGACTTTCAAGGGACATGGGAGGAACACACCTAGACCTTATTGAATTCTCATACAACAACAGTTACCACGCGAGCATTCGTATGGCACCCTACGAAGCTCTATACGGACAAAAGTGCAGAACCCCCTTATGTTGGGAAGACATGGTCGACCCAATAACACTAGGGCCCCAACACCTACAGGACACAATCACCAAGGTCAAGCACATCCGGGAGAGGATGAAGGCTGCCCAAGACCGCCAAAAGTCCTACGCCGAATTCAACACCGGGGACAAGGTCTGGTTGAGAATCTCACCCACGCGAGGGGTGATGAGATTCGGAAGGAAAGGAAAGCTCAGCTCTCGATTTATCGGTCCCTATGAAATCATAGAAAAAGTTGGGAACCTAGCCTATCGCCTCGCCTTACCCGTCGAACTAGAACGAGTACACAACGTATTCCACATATCCCAGCTAAAAAAATACGTACACGACCCGAGCCACGTGCTTCAACCCGAGGTCGTGAACCTCGACGAGTCACTAGTATACGAAGAAAGACCCGTGAGGATCCTGGACACCAAGACAAGAAACACCCGTCGCCGAGCCATAGAAATGGTGAAAGTCCTCTGGACCAACCATGGGACCGAGGAAGCAACGTGGGAGCTCAAAGACACAATGAGGGAACGCTACCCCAAACTTTTCACACCAGGTAACTAAGAGAAAGTCACTCGGCAATGATCCCGATAAGGGGAGGAGAGTGTAACACCCCGTGTTACGACCCCTAAGATCAATTAAATCATTTAATCAATTACCCAAAAGAAAGAATTAAATCACAATAATTAATTAGGAAGGCCCACCATAGTCCACGTGCCCTTATCCCTAAACCCAATCCTTAGTCCCAAAAGAAATAGAACTAGCAAGCCCATAATATTAGTTCCTAACTAGGACTCCTAAATATATAAATAGGGGACTTAAGAGGCACCTAGAAACCCCCCACAAGAATAACGCCCCACCTCCCCAAAGAGCTCCAAGAATCCCCCTAGAAGAAATCAAGAAAGCCTAAAGAAAGACCCTTCATAGCCAAAGAATTAATTAAGGCTAAGAGGTAACCCATGTCTCAACAAAACCTATTTTCGTAGCTATGATTTCCCCATATTATTGTGTATTAATGACTTGTGACGATTATGATTGATGATTGATGTGATGATCCCATGGGGGATCTTGATAATCTTGATATTGGGGGATTCTTGATAATTATGATGTTCTTGATGATTATATGGAGTTCTTGATGATTATGTGTTGTTCTTGATAATTGTGTGATGCCCTTGATGCTTATGTGTTATTCTTACCGAATCTTGCAATTAGAAGGCGAATCGTATTCTTGTTGATATAAAAGTGATTAGAACCCTAGGTTGTATCGTATGATATTATTCTTGGATTATCGGGTGGGTAATCGCATGTTTGGGTGTTGATTATGTTTAGAAAAGCATGATAGGTTATGTGCCGTTCGTTTCTTGTATTTGATCCGTTAATTGTCTACGTGTTGTCGTTGATTGCGTTGTAAAGTGTCTAAGCATGGTTTCGGGTTCCACAATGGTTCCCGGGGCGAAATTGTGTGATAAGAGTCAGTGGGGGGTAGGGGACCCGCCACCTACCCACGGCCGAAATGGTGATCCCGGCAGCGGTCAGACGGCGGGCGGGCAGCTGCCCGCCGGCGACCCGCTGCCCGGAATAGTGAATCCGGCGGGCAGCCGGCGGGTGGTCCCCCACCGGCTACCCGCTGGAATTTTCCCCATCTTGGGTTCCCGGCTTCCCCGTTTGATATTTCCCCGTCCCCCGTGGTGTCCCAACGGACTCCGTTTATCGTGCCTATCTCTAGTTTGATATTTCGGGTACCGTTCGTAGGTTTATGAGTCTATTATATTGCATGCTAGTTGAATTGGTGTACCGTTGACCTTGGTGGAAGAAGTATGAACCCCTTATGACTATTCTTAGTATGTGATGGATCACGCATAGGTTTTGTTATACGTTCTCTCCCCCTTCCCAATGTGTTAATGTGGGTTGCATGTACTTGCTATGTGTTATGTGTGCATGTAACCCCGAGTTGGTTAAGATCAATCGGGCTATACAGGCAGTCGGGTGGGTTGAGAACCATACCGACTGTTAACCAGGCTGGTAGAGACCGGTCGGGTATATAAATATTATATAGGACTAAGTTCCACTATACGGGCAGTCGGATGGGCTGAGAACCATACCGGCTGTTAACCAGGCTGGCAGAGACCGGTCAGGTATATAAATATTATATAGGACAAAGGTCCACTATACGGGCAGTTGAATGGGCTGAGAACCATCCCAACTGTTAACCAGGCTGGTAAAGACCGGTCAGGTATATAAATATTATGTAGGACAAAGGTCCATCAGTCGGTTGCGATCGCCTCCTCCGTAATGTGAGACGGGGCAGGGTGCTGCGGGGCCGTGTCAGAGCTATATGCGCTGACCCTCATGTATGGGCATGCGATTGGTCCTGTGGCGCCAACAAAGTATGCTATATGATGAGATATGGAGGAGTTGTGTTTATGAGTATATTGGGGGATGTGACTAAGGGATTTATGCTGGGGATTGTTTATGTTGGGTTATGAATATTAATTATGCTCAGCTTTATCTGTCTTGCCTGTTGTGGATTGTATACGCCTGTTATAACTGTTGCTTGTGTCTAGCCTTATCTGTCGAGTCATTCCCGGTTTTAAAAGCTAGAGTCTCATAGGATATGTCTTCATGCCTTAAAATGGTTTTCGTATATCTATATATATCTCTATACGTATTGTATTTCAACGCGTTGGAGTGGGTTACCAGCATCTCTCGCTGAACAGATATATTTGGCTTTCAGGCACAGAAGATTAAGTCACTGGAGTGCGCTAGAGCTTGGAACATAGAAGTAGTTAGTTTCCCTTCCGGCCTGCGTGCCATGTTTATACATTCATATCATTGAGTCATTAGTTAGTTAGCCTGTGCACCTGAGTTCTCTAGCTCAGGTGTGGCATAGCACCCCGTACACTCGTACCCTGTTTGGGATTTAATGAGATTTCACCTTTATTTATAAGTTTTAAATATCTTGAAAATCTGGGGTGTTACAGTGTCACACATGCAAATTTGTCACATCTTAACATTTAAGTCTACAATAAATATTAGAAAAGCACATATTGCATGCATGTCTAACCGTGTATCTATTTACCTATATGAAAATTATTTAGATTTACAAAATCTCACCATTTAAAGAAGACAAGATGGTATGATGATGAGTTATCTTAAATGAGAGCATCTTTTTATGGTAGTTGCACATAATAAATAGTCTACAAAGAATCAATTTCTTTTTCTTTCTCCCAATTACATTTAACGTGTATATATACATGCACATATTATTTTCGGAACAGATTTAGTGCTCTATGAATTTTATTTCAGGTAAAATCAGTACGAGCATCTAAATTTTTGGCACCACATCAGCAGACAAATTGGATGGAGAATATATAACCTAAACTAACTATCAGTTAGGTCAAAGTTTGGAAATCATTGGAATTTCAAAAATACCCCTCACTTATTAAAAGTCAAAATTCAATTGTGGGGATATTTTTGTAAAGGCACCTCCTTTTTCACCCAACCGGTCGAAAAGCGACCATTCCACTCAAAACTCTCCAAAACCTTTACACCTTCCATAGCCGAAACCTCTCAAGCTTCATCTCTCTCAATCGCAAATCCAAAAAAAAAAAAATACCAAACACATTATGGCTGCCATTGGAGATTCAAGCGCTCACCCAATTGAAGAACAACTAAATCTCACCAAACTAGCAGTTGGAATCAAGGCAGGGGGAAGTTTTGACCCTCACGGATTTCTCAAAGAAGCCAAGAACTCCCAACTAGCACAAAGGATCATCCATGCACTTCAACAAAGCAATCTCATGAGGTTATGTTCTTATCCATACTCAGGATTTTATGATGAAGATGTAGCAGATTTTTATGTGAATGCCAAGGTTGTTGGATGGACCATTGAGTCCACCGTGAATGGAACTCTCATCACCATTGATGAACAAGAGTTGCACGCAATTTTTGGACTTCCTATATCTAGTCCAGAACAACCACTGTTGGACTTAGATATACACACATATGATCAAACGGAAGTTTGGACAGAAATTCAAAATGAGAATGCCTCTCTCGAACCAAATCTTTCCGGTAAAAAACTGATTTGAAGTTAGAGTATGAAATGCTAGTCAAAATCCTGTACAAATGTGTTTTATGCAAACTGAATAGTATGGAGGATATTTCACCTGTGAGAATTGGATATTTGCATGCTGTGATGAATGATGTTAGGGGTGACTGGATTAAGCTTATTTTGAGCCGGATCGCACATTTTGTGAAAGGTGCAAAGATTAGGAATGGCAAGTTCAACCACATTCTAGGGTTCGGGTTACTTATTGGAGAAATTCTAAAAAGAAAAGGATTGCCAATGAGGTCTAGAAAGCCATTTGGAAACAACCGGATTTTGTTTAAAGATCATGAATTGTCAACCGAGTTGAATTCCAAAAGAAAAAGGAAACCGAGAGGAATTCCTGCTAGGAAACGGCCAGTAGCAGAAATTCTTGGTTTAGCTTCTCAACCATCAATCCAACCCCATGAAAACCCAACCTCTAGTCACGAACCAAACTCAAGCCAAAATCCTAACTCAAGCCAAAATCCTACCACAAGCCTAAATCCCACCATGAGTCACAATCCCACATCAAACCTTAATACCAACATAAGCCCAAATGTTTTGAACCCTTTTTCCCGAATAGCCGAAATAGAGACAGTGTTGAATGAGGAAATTTATCAAGTTGATGGACTTGATTTGATATTGGTGAATGAATACCGAAGAGTTCTCAATTGGAGAAATTGGAGACTTGGTTCTTATCAAGAGTTGATGACAAGAGGACCGAGTATGCAAGAAGAGGAAATATTTTCTTTGAATTGGATTGGCAGTTTTGATATTGGCCATGCAACATTGATTTCTACCGTAAATGGAGCTTTTGTGAGCAAATTAAAAGCCAAGATGGTCGAGACTTCTCATGATGACACAGTCCAAAGAAACATGCCAACTGAAGATGATTTTTTAGTTGACATTGATGAGTTTGTTCAAAGAAACGAAGAAGAAAATGTCACACATGGTGCACATTTGATGGACAGTGGTCTATATGATGTTAGTGTGTTGAATCAAACAGAAATTAGCCAAGAACATCATGCCATGCAAGTTAGCCACCATACGGAGGAAATTCAATCAATTCATGCAGAAAGTATGCAAGGTGACACACACGTGTTACACACGCCAAAAAGAGAAGGGAATTTACTAGAAAATCAAGCACAATCTCACATGCTTGGAGACAATTCTGCTCAAGAAGGAGCAAGGTGTATTCCCGCAACCCAAGAAGATCAAAACATTGATGGCACAACCTCAAATGAAAAATTGAAAAATCTGGAAAATGTTGTACTAAGCCTTGTTGACCGAATGGAGAGTATGTTTCAAGGAATCTACACTCATGTGGATAATGTTGTCAATACTCAAGGAGGAAAATTCGAAGCATCAGTTGATGAAAACCGAAGGAGTCAACAACACCTGATTGACGCACATCATGCACTTGAGAGACAAGTTGGTGGATTGAACACAAATGTCAAAGGGCAACTCAATGAATTCTACATCCAACTATCTCATATCCTCAATTCTGGAAAAGCAAATGAAGCAATTCCAGTGAATCAAAGTCAAGGAATTCTCAATGTGGTTCATCAACTTGAGAAGCAGATTAGTGATGTCCACACAGATCTCATCTCCATCAACACCAAAGTGGGCTGCCTTCGAGGTTCATATGAAAACATATCCGAATCTGTTTCATCTCTTCGTGAGTCAGTTTATACACTCATTGATTATGCCAAAAAGGGGGAAGAGAGATTCAGTCATTTGGAAGGCATGCTTGAAATGATGATGACTGTCATGGCTACCCAAAATGTTGGTACAAGCAGTAGTAGAGGAGGAGGAGGCAGATCTGCTGGCAGAAACATTGCTAGAAGAGGAGGATTGGAATATTGGTTCGGTGGTGGTGAGGTTGGCAGTCCAGGAGGATCAAGCAGTGCAAATACCACTAACCGTTTATTTCGTGACATTGTTTGTGCAGGTGGAAATGTTGAGCAAATCAACTGGTGCAACAAAGCAGCTCTCTATTTGGAATCCACACCAAGAGATGGTAGAGTTGAAATGCCAAGATTGGTAAGCTTGAATGAACTGCCAAAGGGAATGAAGAAAAGTTGTCCAAGTGACAAAAATCTGTGGGTTTCGAATGAGAACTTCAGGAGGATCAAAAGCTATGCTAGAGCTTTGATGATCATGGTTCTTAAGGATTATATAAAGGTCAATGATGCCGAGCTTCAAGGAGGAAGGAGTCTAGAAGAGTGCATCATATGGTATGAAGAAGGAATACTGCCCGGGGATAACATTATTGAAGCATTCAACTATTATGTGATTGGGCAGGTATGCAACAATTATGCCATTAGTGACAATTTTATTGAAGTTCAAAATCATATAAATTATGTGCTTGAAGAAAGGAGAAACAGAATCATCAAGTGATTTGTATGATTGTCACATTTTTTTTGGTGTATGGTCCACGAACTTGAACTCATGATCATGGAACAATTTGAAATGGTTCGAATTATCTGTTTATGATGCTATTAAGTTTTCCTTGTTATCTATTGTTATTTTATTTGCCTTAAAAGGTAACATTTTAGCTTAGATTGTATCAAATCGCATCAATTGGTCATTAAACTCCAAAAATGCGTATAGGAACATAGTGGCTAAAAATACCTTTCCTAGAGTCAAAATCAATTGTTAAACTCGTCTTGGCTATGTCAAAAATTAATAAAATCTTTTGAAAAATAATTGTTTTTAAAAGACAAGCCAAATGACTGAGTATATGTTTTGGCGTCATCAAAAAGGGGGAAAATTGATAGGAATATTTTTGTAAGTTTTGATGAGCCAAATGTACTTTAGATCCCCTTGGTTTTTAGGTCTTTTAGTACAAGCATCATAAATCAGAATATCGAGTCAAAAGGAATCTACCATAGGAAGAACAAAATTAATTTGGGAAATTAATTTTGGTCCTACGAGTATTCATCCGATAAAGAAGTATAAAGGAATGGCGTTGCAAAGAATGATCGGATGAGCCTAATGGCGAAATGGTAGAAGTCCTTACTCAAAATGATCACACCTGAGATTGATTCCCCCTAAGGATTTATTTTTTACAAGTCAAGTTTTCAGACAAGCACAATGTCCTTAAAGAGCACAATGTTCCTAAAGGAGCACGATGCGGACAAGCACAATGTGCCCAAGGAGCACAATGTCTGAAAAGGAGCACAATGTTCTAAAAGAGCACAATGTGATCAGGAGCACAATGTCTGAAGAGGAGCACAATGTTCTAAAAGAGCACAATGTGATCAAGCACGATGTGTTCAAAGGAGCACAATGTGACCAAATCAGAAAGAGCACAATGTTCAAGTCAAACAAGCAAGAAGTGCCCAAGTCAAAGGAGCACAATGTGGCAAAGAAGCAAGATGTTCAGAAAATGAATAAATTCGAAGGAATTTATTTTGGATCAGCCCACATGCCACAAGAGTCCAAAATTGCTTGAAGATATTTGATCAGAACGGAAAAATATTTATGAAGACATGAATATAAAAACTTATCCTATAAATAAATTCTATCAGATGAATTTATTTCAAAGATTCGTTGGATATTCAAATTGACAACAAAAATAATATTTTAAGAAACAACTAGAAAATCAAGTTGAGATAAAATATTATTTTGTCAGGCAAGTTGACAATCAAATCAAAATTGAAGATCTACTACTGTCAACAATATCTGGCTATGAAGAATCAAATTTCAAATATCAAATTATCCCACTCCAACGGATACATTTGATTGCCTATAAAAAGTCATGAAGACTTGAAGATGAAATATAGAGGTGCAATACACACGGATAAACAAAGTGCAAAATTCAAAAGTGCAAGTGCTCGAATATTCTTAGAGACTTAGTTTGAATAGTCTCAAATCTAGTTGGAGAGAGATACAATTACCTTTGTATTTGTAATTGTAAAAAAAGAGTATAGCTGTGTGCAAAATACTCTAGTGAGTGTAGCTGTGTGCGAAACACTCGTAGTTGCTAAGTGTAGCTGTGTGCAAGACACTTAGTTGGCGTTGAGTATAGCTGTGTGCGAAATACTCGGAGTTGAGTGTAGCTGTGTGCGAGACACTTGGAGTTGGGTGTAGCTGTGTGCAAGACATCCGGAAGAAGTGCTTGTGTAGCGCTTATTCACTATTGTAACTGTGTGTGGAAAATAGTGAATTACTCCTAGAAGTGAATGGAGTAAAGTGGACTAGGAAGAGTACGCCACTTCAGAACCACTATAAATTGCCTCTCTCATTTACATACCGCACTTACATAATTTGCTCTATCTATATATCTTATCCGACTAACCCGTTTACTATTCACAGTTAATCTTAACTGTTCGGGTTTAGTGTGTTTTCACGTATGCATGTGACTCAAACTTCTCGAGCTTAAATATTGAATTATTCTAAGCAAGTTTGACATGTTGAATATTATTATTATATATCGAGTGCACCATCTCCTTTACATATTCAAGATATCTCTGTCACTTTACATATCATCTGTACCCATCTTACATGCGCATTTAGATTATTGGTTGGGCATAACTCTTTACATACTATTATTCCGCTGTGCAGTTTAAACTTACTCTATTTACTTGTTACTTAGAGTTGAAGTTACCAAAGAGTTATTTATTTTGAAAAAGCTTGAAAGTTTATTCAACCCCCCCCCCCCCCCCCCTCTAGACTTTCACCACCCTATCGGGACCAACAAAGATTACGCCACTTCCGAACCACTATAAAAAGCCTCTCCCATTTACATACCGCACTTACATAATTCGCTCTATCTATCTTATTCGACTAACCCGTTTACTATTCACTGTTCATCTTAATCCTTCGGGTTTAGCATGTTTTCACGTATGTATGTAACTCAAACCTTCCATGCTTAACTTTTGAATTATTCTAAGCAAGTTTGACGTATTGCATGTAACATTTATCATACGGTCGACGTTACACGAAATCTTATTTATAGTCTTGAATATTATTGTTAAATATTGAGTGAACCATCTCCTTTAAATATTCAAGATATTCATGTCATCCTTACACCTCATCTGAGCATTAATTCCACACGTGCATATGATTTAAATTACTGTTTGGGCATAACTCTTTACACCTATTTATTCCGCTGTGCATTTCACTTTAATTACTTCTCTATTTACTTGTTACTTAGAGATGAAATTACCAAAGAGTTATTCATTGTGAAAAAGTTTTAAAAGTCTATTCACCCCCCCCCCCTTCTAGACTTTTTACCACCCTATCGGGACCAACAATTGGTATCAGAGCGATTGTCTATTTGAGTCAATTTTGACTGCTAGACAGATCTCAAAAATTCAAGATGATGAAAAGAGATATGGCTCTTGCCCAAAATCTATTGTTTTCCTTAGAAAAATTTGATGATTGGAAAATTCGCTTGCATGTGCATTTATCCGCATTACATGATGAAATGTGGGAAGTAATCACCAGTGGTCCTATTGAAATTTTGCAAGTCAACACTTCATTCGTACAAACAAGTGAGACTCCGCAATACATTTCAAAACCAAAAGTGGAATGGTCTCGTGAAGATAGAACTAGAAATAACTTGGACAATATTGCCAAGGATATTTTGTTTAAGTCTATCGATGACAAGATATTCCCAAAAGTTCGAAAATGTCAATCCGCGAAGGAAGTTTGGGAAACGCTTATTCAAATTGGTGAAGGAGACGAGCAAGAAAAGGATAATAAGCTCACCATAGCATTAAAAAATTCGAGGATTTCAAAATGCTAGACGGCGAGAATATTACCGACATGGAAACAAGATTTGCTAAAATCTTAGGAGAGATTAATGATCTTGGAAAAGATATTAATCAAAAGGAAATTTCACTCAAAATTCTTCGTGGTCTACCATCTACATGGGACATGAAGGTCACGGCCATTAGAGATCACAGGGATCTAAAAACCCTATCAACTGATAAGTTATTTAGTGATCTAAAAGCTTTCGAATTTGAGATGAAATCAAGAATAGAGGAAGATCATGAAGAAAAGAACAACGCACTCGTAGCCGAGCAACCATCAACTTCAAGGTCAGTACAAAATGTTGAATTATTGCCTAATGATCAATTTGCTCTCTTTGTCAAGAAATTTAGGAAATTCATGAAGAGAAGCAACTACAAGAAAAATCCACAAGGAAAATCGTGGAACGCAACAAAGAATTCGAAGAAAGAAATAGTTGAGGAAGATTCAAATTTGTGTTACAATTGTAGAAAGCCTGGACATTTTGCAGCAAGTTGTCCACACCCCAAGGTAAGTAAAAGTCAATACACAAATACTTCTAACTCTCAACAGGAAGAATTCAAGACCAAAGATAAAAGATTTACAAAGGAGAGAAGAAAATCACTCATTAGTGACCCACTTGAGACTAGTGAGTCAGAGGAATCTTCAAGTGATGAAAGTGACACCTCAAAAGATGACAATGCAATGTTTCGCATGAGTATCTCCAACAACTCACCCTACGAGGACATGTGTCTTATGGCAAAAGAAAATGAAGAAAATGAGGTAACATCTAACTCTTATGACTCTGTAAATTCTTCATTCTCTAGAGAGTCCTTCTTTCACTTAATGGAAGAATGTCAAACCGTAATGGACACTCACTCTCAACTCAAAGAGCGCAATAATCTTTTGATTCTTGAAAAAGATTAATTAAGTGAAAAATTGCAAAATGCTCTACTTGAAGTGAAAGACTTGAAAGATAAAATTATTTGTCTTCAAGAAGAGTGTAAATCAAGAGAAGTGAGAGAACACAACCTTAGAGAGGTTATAGCAACATTTACACATTCATCCAAAATAATGGACAAAATGGTAAATATGCAAAAACCCTCAAGTGATAAAACTGGACTTGGTTATGATCCATCGTGTTCTCGAGCCTCTAAGAAATTGACCAATTCTACTACCACTTTAAATAATAAAGTCCAAGTAGTAAAATTTGTAAAAGGTCAAGAAAGCACAGTGAGACAAGGAATTGGTTATCAAACTAATGTCAAATTAAATGCTGTTAGGCCGAAGCCTCAAAAAACAATATTTCGCCTAAACTTGTAACACCCCCATTTTCATAACCAAATTTTCCTTACAATATTTCCCTTTCTCAATTGAAAATTAACTAATAAATCATAGCGGAAGCATTACTACCAAAATAAAATGGGTGTTACCGCCACGCTCAGGCATTTCTCTTATACCCAAACGCTAAGGCTAAAATACAACTTCCAATTAAACAATCCAAAACTATCTTAATAATACAATAAGTGTAAATAATTATACAACCATATTTTCCTAAATATCAATTCAAATATCCGATATGCCTATTCTTGAAAGACTAAACTCGTTCTCAACTTGAATTCATCTTGAATCCTTTTATCCACGTTCACCTGTAAATAATCATTTGCAACAAAATAGGGTGTAGACAAAAATTAGCATAAGCTAAATAAGTTTCACTTCACCCCGTAAAATAATGACTTGGTTTGTATATTTCAAAAATAATATATACTTTTTTTCTCTTCCAAAATACATGTGAAGTTATACTTTTCCTTGTATAGAGAATTAATATTTATAAATGGAGAATTAACAAATGTCATCGAAATCCACTCAGAATCTGGACTAAAACCTATGTGCACACCCCCAGAGGATTCCAAGCCACTGAGTAGTATATAATCCAAGTAGTCAGGTTTTCCTACCTACTACCACTCAAGCAATTTGGAAACTGGATCATAACCTATGTGTTACACTCTCATGGGATTCCAAGCCCAATGAGTAGTAATAAGTCCCAGTGAACAATACTCACATTTACTGAACACCTCACAATATATTGTTTCCTGAAAATTTCATTATTTATCCATAAATAAATACCCATCTCCAAAAATAACATTTTCTCCAAAATATATTATTTCTCCAAAATATATCATTTCTCCAAAAATATAATTTTCTCCACATAATTTATCCAAAATCATTTTTCCTCCACAAGGTAAAACAAATTTCACCACGTGTATATACACCAAAATTTTCCAAGCCAACGATTTAAACACACAGGGCTCGACACGTCGAAGCCCATTCTCGATAGCTCGAGAATCACTACTCATAATATTACAATGCACTTGTGATCACATGAACATTATAACTCACATCATAGATATCATACTCATATTCACACAACGTACAATATTTACGGGAAAAAGGTAATTTTTGGTGAACATAAAATCTTACCATTGAAGTCAAAACTTTATTAACCCTTGATCCAATCCCCTTGATAGAGAACCTGTGAATCAGTTAAACCTAGTTTATATACTGTAACTATTGTTATTATTATTAAGCTTATTTGCCGCAAGCATCAATATCAATATAAACTCTAATTAGCAGACCATTTCTTCATTTCTTCAATATCATTCGTATGTCATCATCATTTAATCATTACTCACATCATCATCACAATATCCTTATTCTTCATTTTTTTTATCAAAATTGAACCAGACAACTAGTTCATCATCATCACCCTAATCGTCCAGAACCTTCTCAATTCTCATCATCAATATCATCATTCCACACAATCATTATAATATTATTAACAATCATACCCTAATAATCATCATTCTCAATAACTTAAAATTAAATAAAAACATCACCTGATCATACCATCATCATCTCTCACAGTCATTACCCATCATATCCATCAACACCACACATCCTCATCTGCTAATCATCGTCGACAACTTCTTCATAAATCCCCGCCGTACGTCCACACCAAGGGTTGGTCCGAAAGAGAGAAAAAGAATAGTGGGTCGGCTAAATGTGTTTAAGAGAAGGGAAGAAATCATGGAGTACTTCTCTGTGTATGGATATATATTGTATACATGTATCTATATAGATGGAGGGAGAGAGATGGCCGAACAAAAATGAGAGATGAAGATGCCTGCACGTTTGGATCCCTAACTTATAGCGTTAGGAATATGATTAGTAACTGTAAAATGATTATGATAACTTAAATATATATGGATAGAGATTGGCCATGAATTAAGGTAAAAATAATAATATATTTAAGTTAGATAATAATAGTTACTTTGGTAGGTATATAATGTACATATATATACGTATCACATTATTATTAATTTATAACAATAATAATAATAATAAAGTATATTATATAGCATATATATCTATTAAATTTAGAAAATCAGTAGGCTCAATATAATATTTAAATGTAACTTGGGTTTAGGATGATATAAGGTCAAATTTGGAGTCCAAAGAATAAAATTAGATAACAAGGATAGGAGAATTTAATAAGATTAACTCCGTACGCACATACAGTCCTCATGTAGTGCCCAGAAAATATGGGGTATCACAAAGCAGTATATAAAAAGGCAAAAGTTTGTTCCTAAATGGAAATACACCAATGAGTCTAGTGCACAAAGCCCTCATATGAGAATGGGAAGAAATCTGAGAATTGGGGCAGGGAGATTTCATCCCTCTAAACAAGATTGGTTTGATTATATTAAACCATGGACTAAGTCTAGATTTAATGCCTATCATAGGCTCAAACAATCTACTTCCCAGGTGCCAAAAAATCGAGTCAATTTTCAAAAACCGGCACCAAAAATGTTTTCAAAAATTAGTTATGATTATAATGTGTTTAATGGTTACCAATCACCTAAACTTAGATCAGTGAGTACAAGGTGAATTTGGGTACCAAAAATGACTAACACCCAAGGACCCAAATCATGTTGGGTACCTAAAAATGTGCAATTTATTTGCAGAAAGTTTGGTACTTCGATAGTGGATGTTCTAGACACATGACTGGAAATAAATCTAGTCTTGTGGACTTTAAAAATATCGAAGGACCAAAAGTCGTATTCGGTGGAAATGAACGATACGGCATAACCAAAGGAATTGGTACAATATTTCACAATGGCTTGAGAATTGAAGATGTATCCTTTGTTGAAGGCCTAAAATTCAACTTGTTAAGTACAAGTCAATTTTGTGACAAAGGATATCTAGTAGAATTCTTCAAAGACAAATGTCAAGTGAAGGATAATTCCTCGGGAGAAGTTGTGCTCGAAGGAAAAAGGAAGAAAAATATGTACGTGGTTGATTGGAACACGACAAAAGATTCAGTATGTCTACTAGCAAACAACGCACAAACAACAAGTTGGGAATGGCACAGAAAGTTGAATCATCTAAACTTCAAGACCATCAACAAGCTAGCAAGAAACAAACTAGTTGAAGGTCTACCCAATATTGTTTACAGGAAAGATCAAATATGTGATGCTTGCCAAAGAGGAAAGCAAATCAAGTCATCATTCAAATCCAAAGCTCAAGAATCTTCAACAAGACCGCTAAGCCTACTACACATGGATCTATTTGGTCCAGTAGACCCAGTAAGTCTAAGTGGTAAGAAATATACACTAGTTGTCGTTGATGATTTTTCCAGGTACACATGGACGATATTTGTCAAAAAGAAAAACGAAGTGGAGCAAAAGTTGCCAGAACTACTTAAGCTACTACAAAACGAGAAAGACTTGAAGATTGCAAAAATCCGAACTGATCGTGGAACAGAGTTCGTGAATCAAGTAATTGATGCCTACTGCAATTCTCAAGGAATTCTACATCAATTATCTGCCGCACGTACACCACAACAAAATGGTGTAGCCGAAAGAAGAAATAGAACGCTAAAAGAAGCCGCACGTGTGATGATTACGTCAGCCGAGTTACCTAAAAGATATTGGGCTGAAGCAATCAACACCGCATGTTATACGCAAAATCCAAGCTTGATACACAAGTCGTACAATAAGACTCCGTACGAATTATGGAAAGGGAGAAAACCTAAACTTAATTATTTCCATACTTTTGGTATCAAATGTTTTATACTTAATAATGGTAAAACATATCTAAAGACTTTTGATGAGCGTGCAGATGGAGGAATATTTTTGGGATATTCATCTACCAGTAAAGCCTTCAGGGTATTTAACAAAAGATCAATGGTTGTAGAAGAATCAATCCATGTTACATTTGATGAAGTCCACAAGAAGGAAACCCAGAGCAACAAAAATGATCAGAAAAGTTGTCAAGTTGAAAAATCATTTAATGATACTGACATATCTTTTAAAGATCATATTGTGCAAGGAATAGAGCAATTGGACATTGATTGCAATAGTGAAGGACACGTAGCAGCAAATGAAGATCCACACTTGGGAAATCAAAATTCTCAAGTTGAAACACAAGTTGGAGAACAATCTGATGAGCAAAACGTGTCTACCTCCAACTTACCTACTGAGCAAGGAAACGTGGAAAATCCATGCAATCTACAACCTGACTTGAGATGGCTCAAAAATCACCCTCCAAAGCTAGTAATTGGAGATCCACGAGAAGGAGTAAAAATAAGGTCCTCAACTATAGATACTTTATTTTCTTGTTTTCATTCTCAGGTGGAGCCCACAAGCATTGAAGAAGCTCTAAGTGATCCAGACTGGATTAATGCAATGCAAGAAGAGCTTGATCAATTTAAAAGAAATGACGTATGGGAATTAGTTCCAAGACCCGAAAATTACAATGTAATTGGAACCAAATGGGTCTTCCGGAACAAAGCCAATGAAGAAGGAATTGTTGTTCGAAATAAAGCAAGATTAGTGGCAAAAGGATATTCACAAGAAGGAATAGACTTCGATGAAACATTTGCACCCGTTGCAAGACTTGAAGCCATCATAATATTTCTAGCATATGCCGCATACAAAAATTTCACTTTCTAAATGGTTTACTTGAAGAAGAAGTCTACGTCGAACAACCACCCGGTTTTGAGGTAAAAGGTGATATTAATAAGGTCTAAAGATTAAAGAAGGCGTTATATGGTTTAAAACAAGCACCGAGAGCTTGGTATGACACCTTATCAACGTTCTTAATTAACTGTATTTTCACAAAAGACCTTGTTGATAAAACCTTGTTTAGAATTCAAGAAAATGATCACATTTTATTGGTACAAATTTATGTCGATGATATTATTTTTGGTAGTACTAATAAAACTTTATGTGAGAAATTTCCAAGCTAATGCAGAATAAGTTTGAGATGAGCATGATGGGAGAGTTGAACTACTTTCTTGGTTTACAAGTAAAGCAACTCAACGAAGGAATATTCATCAATCAGGCCAAATACACAAAAGATCTTATAAAGAAATTCGGTCAAGATGGAAAATCCTCAATCAAGATCCCGATGAGCGCGTCCTTAAGATTGGATAAAGATGATGAAGGCAAGGACGTTGAAGAAATAAAATATCGAGGAATGATTGGATCATTACTATAGCTCACTGCAAGTCGACCAGACATATCCTATTCAGTGGGAGTGTGTGCCAGGTTCCAATCATAGCCAAAAGAAAGTCATTTTCTTGCCACCAAAAAAATCATTCGATACCTAAAAGAAACAGTCAATGTGGGATTATGGTATCGCAAAGAAGGTAATTTTACACTAACTGGTTTCTCAGATGCAGATTTTGCAGGATGTAAAATCGATCGAAAAAGTACCTCAGGGACATGCCAGTTCTTAGGGGGAAGATTGGTATCATGGTTTAGCAAAAAGCAAAACTCCATAGCTACAAGCACATCCGAAGCTGAATATATAGCTGCTGGGAGTTGTTGTGCGCAAATTCTTTGGATGAAACAACAACTGAAGGATTATGGTGTGAATTGTGAAAATGTCAACATACTGTGTGACAATACAAGTGCCATAGCCATAACACAAAAATCCCGTGTTACATTCAAAAACAAAACACATTGATGTGAGACATCATTTTATCCGGGATCATGTTGAAAAGAAAGAATTGACAATTGAATACATCCCGACCGAAAATCAAATAGCTGATATTCTCAAAAAGCCTCTGTGTGAATCAAGATTTTCTAAACTGAGACACGAGATGGGCATGATTGAATTGAGCTAAGTTTCTAAACTCTATTTAAATTAAAAGCTCAATTTTTCATCTGAAAAAAAAAAGTTGTTACTTTTCGTGCCAATGTGTCCCACATGCAAAATATGTCACATCTTAGCATTTATGTCTACCGATCTTAATTGCATGTTGATAAAGCACATAATGCATGCATGCCTCTCTAATCGTGTATCAATATATATATATATATATATATATATATATATATATATATATATATATATATATATATATATATATATATATATATATATATATATATATATGCACAAATAAAATTTAATTAGATATACAAAATCTTTACCATTTAAGAGTGACAAGATAGTATGATGATGATTTTATCTTAAATGAGAACACCTTTTTATGGTAGTTGCACATAATAAATTTTCTAAAAAGAATCAATTTTCTTTTTCTCCCAACTACATAAACGTGTATATATGTACATGCATATATTATTTTCGGAACAGATTTAGTGCTCTATGAATTTTATTTCAGGTAAAATCAGTCCGAGTATTAAAGTTTTTGCGCCACATCAGCAGACAAATTGGATGGAGAATATATAACCTAAACTAACTACCAGTTAGGTCAAAGGTTGGAAACCCTTGGAATCTCAAAAATAACCATCACCTCTTAAAGTCAAAAAATAAATTTTGAGGATATTTTTGTAAAGACACCCCCTTTCCACCCAACCGGTCGAAAAGCCACCTTTCCACTCAATATTCTCCAAAACTTTCCATCTTCCATAGCCGAAATTTCTCTCAAGCTCCATCTCTCTCAATCTCAATCTCAATCAAAAATACCAAACACATTATGGCAACCACTGGAGATTCTAGCTCTCAACCGAATGAGGAACAATCTACACAACTTAATCTCACCAAGCTAGCAGTTGGAATCAAAGTCGGAGGAAGCGTTGACCCTCACGAATTTCTCAAGGAGGCCAAGAACTCCGAACTAGCACAAAAAATCATCCATGCACTTCAGAGTAGAAATCTAATGAGGTTATGTTCCTATCCATACTCTAGATTTTATGATGAAGATGTAGCAGATTTTTATGTGAATGCAAAAGTTGTTGGTTGGACCATTGAGTCCACCCTAGCATGGGTTCGAACCAGCATTGTTCTTCATTTACATTTTTTTTGGAGGCAGCAAATAAGGTTTTAAGGAAAGAATGTTTCGTTCAACTCGTACAAACACATTTTTCCTTCATCTTCTTCTTTCGGTTCAAATGGGATTATGCTTTTAAGCAATATACCCTTATTTTGTTTCCTTTGGTTGGAATTATAATGTGTAGGATAATAAATTCAATTTTGGTTGATATATATATATATATATATATATATATATATATATATATATATATATATATATATATATATATATATATATATATATATATATACATACATATATATATATATATATATATATATATATACATATATATATATATATATATATATATATATATATATATATACATATACATATATATATATATACATATACATATATATATATACATATACATATATATATATACATATACATATATATATATATATACATATATATATATATATATATATATATATATATATATATATATATATATATATATATACATATGTATATATACATATGTATATATATATATATATATATATATATATATATATATATATATATATATATATATATATATATAGATGTATATATATATACATCTATATATATAGATGTGTAGGATAATAAATTCAATTTTGGTTGATATATATATATATACATATATATATATATACATGTATATATATATATATATATTGTTGGTCTCAAAAGAGGTAAGGTGAAAGTCTAGAGGGGGGGGGGGGGGGGGGGGGGGGGTGAATAGACTTTCAAACTTTTTCGCACAGCACAACAATTGCTAAGACAGAGATAAACCAAAACTCTTAACTAGATTGTTAGAGTATGGTGCACAGCGGAAATAAATAAACATAAAGTGTGTGTGAGATTGTGTGAGCAGTATATCTTCGTGAGAGCGAATATGTAAAGAGCGGTATGTAAAGAAAGCAGTAAAGAACACAAGACAATTATAGTGGTTCGCGAGGTGGTGTAATCCTCCTACTCCAGTTGCTCTTTTCTCCAAGAGCCAATTCACTATATCTACCACTCCTTGGTTCCAAGATACAATGAATTTCCGTGATCTAGTGCTTTGATCACAAAGCCCGCACTAATCACGCCCAGTGACACCACACTGCTGCTTCGGGTTTCACGTCGCCGCGCTACTATCCCAGGATTTCACGACTCTGCGTTACTTTCCCCCCGTCTTCCACACTCCGGTAGAAACGTATCCCGTGATCTGGTGCTTTGATCACCAAGCCCACACCAATCACGCCCAGTGCCTCCGACACTGCTGCTTCGGATCTCACAGCTCCGTGTGACAATCCAGGATTTCACAGCTCCGTGCTACTTTCCTCCCTTCTCTTGTTTTGCTCCAAAACAAGTGTTGTCTTGCTTCCAACTTCTGAGACTCTGTAGATGATCTTCAATGATGCGCAGGTCTCTTTGATGAAGATAAACACTTTGGAATGATTTCTCTTGACAGCTCTGAGTGTTTTCTCTCTTTGAATATATCAAGTAAAGCACTTGATATTTTTGCTCTGCTTTGCTCTGTTTAAGAACTCTCTGAATATTTTTTCTCTTGAAGCTCTCTGAGTTCTTTTTCTCACACTTGAAGATTTTAGCTCTTTTAAGCTTAATTGCTCTATTCGATCCTTTGATGGATTTGAATTTTCTGCTCTCTTGTTCGTGAGTTCGTGATCTGCTCTACTGCTCTTATTCACTTCTATTCTTCAAGTCTTCATATCTTCATCATTTTATAGCTGGTAATGAGAATCTGTCCGTTGGAAAGAGACGCTCTCATTTTTGAAATCTTGTATCTTTTGTCAGAGATCGTATCTTATCTTCTGCAAAAATGTCAGAAAGAGATAAGCTAGCCGTTTGAAAGATCTTCATCTCCATGTAAATGAGCTCCCAAACTTCATCTGATATTCCTCTGTTTTAACGTTGAATGGAAATATCTGGGTCTCAGTTTTGGTGTAGAATGGCTTCTCTGATCAGCTCTGAAGTGGTCCTTGTATCTTTGGGATTCAAAAATAATCTTTATTTTAATCCCATACTAGTTAGACTAGTATTTTCCTTGTGAGAATATTTTTCACTGTAAGTTCTGCTTCATCTTCTTCATTCTCACGTCTGGGTGTTCTCAGACTTCAAACTGGCTTTGAACTTCCACCCAATTTGAATTTCTCCTTTGTAATTGACACCCAATTTCAATTGGCTTGTAATTGGCACCCAATTTGAATTTCTCCATTGTAATTGGCTCCCAATTGACTTTGACTTGCAATTGGCTCCCAACTGCTCCTGGTGCTTTCAATTGCTTCCCAATTTGAATTGTTGACTTTGACTTTGAAATTGACTCCAAGACTTCTCCTGGTATTGAATTTCATCTCAATTCAATTTGATCTCCATGTCTTCTTTGAATCGGTCCCCAACTTTGAAATTGCATCCCATACTACAACCTCAATTTCAACCAACTTTGAAATTGCATCCCATACTACAACCTCAATTGGCTCCAAATTTCAATTCTACATTGGCACCCATATTGAATTGATTTCCATGTGAAACTTGCTCCCAATTTCAATTGATTTCTCTGAAACTGGCTCCCAATTTCAATTGCTTCGAACTAGCTCCCAATTTCAATTACTATGAAATCGGCTCCCAATTCCTTTGAATTGGCTCCCAAGTGCAATTGCATCTCAATTGCCACCCAAGTGAAATTGCTTCCCAATTTCCACTTGTAATTGGCGCCCAAAGCTTAAACTAGCGCCCAACTCCATCAGATTAATTTAATTTGACTTCTCAAATTTTACCTTATAAAATTGTTGATGGTGAGTTTCAAACTTGAGCCATTTTAGATAATATATCAAGCATCATCCACTTCGTCCGTATAGCTTTTGATTAAATCTCCAATCACATTTGATGTACTTCTTTCTTTTCATAGATGCTTGATCTCTAAGTCAATTTCATGCATTCTTCCAATATTAATTTTCTTCACGAAAATTCTTCTGGGATATCTTCTTTGAGTAGTAGCGACGTGAATATTGTATCATTCATCTTCTTCTTCAATTTGTCATTTTCTCCAGACAAATTCTTGATTTTCGGCTTTATATCTTCTTCTTCTATTTTCATCCATTTTCCTCTGTTTTTCTCTTTTCATAATTAAATAATTTCCCGATCATGGTCTAAGACTCTACTAGACCTAGGAATAAAATTGGGGGATCTACAAATACAAATTTGGCATATCAAAACCATTACACTTTATTCCTAACAATTTCCCCCCTTTTGATAATGCCAAAACCTATACTCAGTCATTGGCTTTAAGTCTTTGAAAAATAATCTTTTTGCTCAATTTTATTTGACAAAGCCAAGATGAGTTTAATAAATGGTTTTCTAGACACAATCAAAAGAAACTTGTGAATTAAATTTTAGACAAGCTCCTAAACGCATCTTGAATTATTTTTATTTTGATCATCATCAATTTTTAATTTTGTCGTGCGTTTGACATATTTCTTGTCTTTTAACTCACGAAAGTCTAATTACATTAAACAAATAAAATTAAAGACTCAAAATAGACCATGGGAAATTATTATTGATATATTTCGAATTTATAGAGAAAAACGCAACAGAGGTTCGAAAATAAAAATATCAGCTTAAGAGAATTTTCAGATTACCTTCTGGGTTTCTTCACACCAGAGTCTTTCTTCAAAATTTCCTTGACATGTTCTCTGAGCTTGAAGAAATCATCTTTGAACTTTGCATTCTGAAATTTCTTTGTAAGCTGTCCAGCCATATAGTATCCATAAGCTTCTTTGATATTGTTGCCTGGAAGAACTCCGTTTTCCCACCATAAGACACATTCTTCGAAGCTTCTTTCTTCTCCAAGATTCATGCCCATATTTCCGGTGAAATCTCTTAGTTCATACCACATCTCGGTTCTTTTCCTTTTGCCTTCTTCTTCTTTATTCTTTTCCGAGATCCATTGGGCTTGATCGGCTGCAGGCCATTTCTTGATCATGCTTGGTAAATTTTCTTTGGTCCATATTGTTATCTGAGTGGCGGTACCCTTAGAGCATTCGAACCAGCCACGCTGTTCAGCAACCTTCGATGTACTCGTACCAAGACTAGGATTTGCGAACTGAGCAAAACCAATCTGAGATGGTCCTTGTGAGGATTGTCCGCGACTTCAGCCTCTACCTTGAGTAGACACTACTGGCTGTTGTTGACTTCCAAGAATAAATTCTTGTTGTTGCAAAGCCAAGTGACTGAGAATTTCTTCCCCCCTTTTCGCGTTATCAACCAAAAATGCAAGGGTCTTAAAATCTCGGTCTTGGTTTGCCTTCACAGTTTCAACACTGTTGTGTGTTTCAATGCAAACGGTTTGCACGTTGTCAAGCTTATTTGTTGTAACTGCGAGTTCAGCTTCAAGTTTGTTGATTCGGCTTTCTTGATCTTGAATCGCCTTGATTTGTCGCAAGTGACGTTCGTTGTGAATCTTTTCAGCTGCTTCACGTTCCTTCTTCATGAGCTGAAGTACTTCAAGTAAGCCTTTTGTCAACTCTCCTTTCAGAATTCTTTCAGCTTTGTCAATCTGAGTCTTCAAAGAATTTTGATGCTCCATTAATTCTTTCAGATTGACTCGGGTATCCGTGTGTTGTTGTTCTAGCATTTGGTTTTGTTCAACCAATTTTTCTCCAATTGTTTGACAAACAACATCACTGGATTCGGCTACTTTGGCAAATAAGGATGAAAATATGCCATCTTCTTGTTCATCCATCTGCACAAAATTTTGAGGGGATCCGAATGGACTTTTATTCGGATCTGTGAGAATAACTGTGTCAATAAGTTGCATCCCTTCTTCTTCAGGTGATTCGGCTTCTTGATTGAGATCACCAATTTCTTCTTCTAAGACCTCTGTTCTCGTGTAGTTCTCTGTAAATAAATCTTCATTTTCTAGAACAGGGTCCATGATGTGCATGGTAGACTCGGTATTGTGTACTGGCAGTACACTGGATAATTGCTCCATGTTCTCAATATCAACTTCAACTGCAACTTCCACTGGTATATCTCTTCTTCTTTCTTCTGACACTTGTTCTTCATTGGCTCCCACAAGTTGTTCATTGCACTCCAGATTCACATTAATTGGTGTGGGGGTCAAATCAGATATCAATAAAGAAGCATCATGGACTTTCACAGGTATGTCCATATGATTTTCAGTGCTTATGATTGGTACATCAATGAGTGCCGTCCTTTCAGTTCTTTCATCAAAAATTTCATTATCCACAAGAGATGTGTTACCTGGGTAATGATGTGTGTCATACACTGATCTTTGTAGAGCTAACTGAAGTGATATTTCATTCTGTCTCTCTTGTTCGGCTAAACGATCTTGAGCCGTACTGCCTCCTTTTATTGGTGCTTGATATGAATCTAGTCCAAGATTCAAATAAGATGAGTATTGTCCCAAGAATTGCTCTCAATGTAAAGATAGAGATGGATCGAAATACCTTAAACCTCACGAGAAACCCTTTGTCTCGAATCCTCAAAGACTTGGAAGAATCCCATTGTAGCTTCAAGTACCTCGATGATGCAATCTTCAATCAACTAGAGTCGGATCTAGTTTCCTTCGATTCAAGAACGAGTCCACGAACCTAAATCTAAGGTTGAAGAAAGTAAGATTGATTCGAGTCCACGAATCAATTTGCTAGTCGAGTCCACGACTAGTCACTAATTGAGTCCACAATTAGCTATAAGGTTTCTTACACAAGTGTAAAGAAAAACTTAAGAATTTTATTGAATTAAAGTCTGTTTCAAACTGATATGGATGTGCCCTATTTATAGGTATAGGGCAGCATTGTAATCTAAATACAATGGGAAAAAGAGTCCTAAACCTAATCTAGAAAACAAGTAAATAGATTTTTATTTAGAAAAGGATTTAAGGAATCCTTTCTAAATACAACTAGTGTTTTCTCTTTTATGCCAAACAATTTAAATTAATGATGACCAAAAATAATAGGGCTAATTTGGGCCTAATTTAATCACCAAAATCAACACTTAAACAATTATAAAAAGCCTTGAGTTCTTCGCCGTCATTTGCAATTGGGCTTGAATTGGATTTCCACCATTTTTGAACATAACCAATAAAGAGTTGTCTTAATTGTTTGGACTTAGACCTTGTGATTGGCCCAACTGGTACTCTTAATGGATCTTCAGTAGTTTGGGTTGCATTAGTGCTTTTCCTTTTTGTCTGGCTGCCTTCTCGTGTAGCTTCATGTGATACACTTGATTTAAATCCATGTTGAGTGCATCTAGCATCACGTTCGTTCCACACCATTCCAAAGAAAAATCTTCACTCTGTATCAAATCTGGGGTGATTTTTGACATGAAAGAATGATATCTTTCAAGTTTCCATTCTCTCCAAGTTTGCACCATTATCAATTCTTTCAACAGCTCCGGATCATCTTGAATGAGCGCTGAGTCAAAAACTAAAGGTCCTGCACTTCCTTCGGCTGCAGATTGACTTGAGAGTCTTCTTTGTAGATCATTCGAAATTTGCACATCAACTCCTGCAAATTCCATTCTTGTAGTATCATCAACTCCTTCGGCCAACACGTTTGGTTCGGCATATTTGATCGGAACAACTGCCATAGCCGTACTGATGGCTTCTTGATCTCTTCCTGATCTATTACTTGATCCCATTTGATTGCTTGAGGTTGAGATTGCTTTGCTGTTTCTCAGTCTGGAACTCTGAGGTGTTTTTGAACTTGTAGAACTCCCACCTTCTTGTCCTCTTCTCTGGCTTGACCTTTTTCCAAAATTAGGACTGAATTTTCTGAAGAGAGCTCTGTAAATTCCAATATTTTTGTGTTTTCTCATTGGAATTGTCTTCTTCCTTAGCAGTTCTCCAATGATGAGACCATATCCAACATTTTGATAGAATCAGTCTACTACAGCGGGTTTCTTCATTGGTTTGGCAGCATGAACAAAATAACCATCTTCCTGTAGATAAATTTTGCCCATTTGAATTTTATTCCTTTCATGATTCCGTCCATCAGGCATACTGTTGACGCGGTCAAATCTTCAGTACTTCCCAGTTTGTGTTCAAGAATCTTGTAAATCATGTCCACCAACATCTCATATTCAAACTTCAATACATTCTTATGAGCGGATACATCAGAGAAAATTGGAGCTGTAGGACCGCGAATCTCATTCCAAAAATTTTGAAACAACATAGCTGTGAGATTCTGGCATTATCTGAGATTCAAGAAAGTTGAAGCACTTGTGTATGTCATCTTCAGTGATCGAAACTTCTGATACTCCAACTCTAGATTTTATCGAGTCCTTTTCAACGACTGCATGTAGATAAAATTCGGCTACATCTTCTTCAAAGGTTCCAAAGTAGTTGTAGGTAAAGAAATCAAACAGTCCACAGTCTTTTAAAGCTTGAAGAATTTTCTCGGCCGTGTCCTTGTTGGTAGAACCTAGTCTGAAAAACTCAGGATTGAGAACCATCCCATTCGTCACTTGTTGCGAGAGGGCAGAAATAGGATTAATTTGCTTTCTTCCAGATTGGGCCATGATGATCAGATCGATTGATCGAGGAGAGATGATTTGAGAGAGAGTTTTCTGATATTCTGAAGGTCTTGAAAGAGCTCTTGAGATAAAAGTGAGGGGTTTATATGAGGAGGATGACTCGAAGGGATTTTTCGAATTTAAGAGAGAGAGATGAGACTTCTCAATTGTACCCTTTGGTTGAGGTGTGTCGATTGGGTGAGTTTAGGGTAGATGAGTCATCTGATAGAGGGTGTTACGAGGAAAGAGAAAATGTCATCATGAGCAGACAACAGCATTTAATGCTCACACCTCTTTAGAAATACCCAATGCACGTAAGGTGTAGAGGGTGGAGATTTGAAGAGACATTTAGGAAGGATTTGGGTTCTGATCTCCTTGAGATTTTGTTTGTGAGGATCGATTAAGAGTGTAGATTTCTGACAGGCGAGATGGGGGGTGTCGATTGAGAGAGGGGGTAGATCTTGTTTGGAAAGATTTGATTTAGGAGAGGATTATGGGGGAGGTTTAGGTTGGGTGGAGGTTTAGAAAGGGTAGGAGTTTATGGGTGGAGGTTTGATGCCCAGTTAAACTCTAAATTTTCCTCCTTTATCTCCTGATTTCCTTCTCAAAATCGTGTACCACAAACATAATAACACTCAAACATCTCGTTAGTAGCAAAAATTACTCCACAAATAATTAACCACACATACCAATTATATTAAACTCATACACGGTAATTTCCAATCAAAAATTAAAATACATATAATTTGGAAATTAACACAATTAACACACATATTCCTAATTTATAATTAGAAACAACTTTATATAAAATTTTACATCCTAAAAATAGATTTTAGAAACGAAAAATATTAACTTAAAGCATTTTAACACATTATATCATATATATGCACGAAACACATATAAAACACGGTAAATCACATTAGGCACATTAACTAAATAAACATGGTAAATCATTTTTTAGAGCAAATTGTTCATGCAAACAAGTTAGTTAATTTACAGAAACATGAACACATACTCAAAAACTGATTAACACATTAAAACATGCAATTTTAAACAAAACATCAAATAAATCACGAATTGCACATTTTATCAAATTAATTTGCAGGCATATGATCTCACGTTAAATAATACATGCAAATACACAAATAAATTCCTAACACATATTGCAATTTTATCACATAAAAATTTTGAATAAAAACATACATGCAAATACATAAAACAATTTATCCACGTAAACAATTAATTTTGAGCACAAGTATCAATTTAAATAGAGAGATTAAGTTCAGTGATACTTAGCTCATTTCGATCATTCCCAACTCGTGCCTTAAGGTAGAAAATCTCGTTTCGCATAAAGGCTTCGTGAGAATATCAGCAACTTGGTTTTCCGTAGGGATATATTCAATCTTCAGATTTTTCTTTTCAACGTGATCCCTTATAAAATGATGTCGAATGTCGATGTGTTTGCTTGAGTGAAGCACCGGATTGTGAGTGATAGCGATTGTACTAGTATATCACAATAAATACTAACGTCATCACAATTAACTCCGTAATCCTTCAATTGTTGCTTCATCCACAAAATTTGCGCACAAACAACTCCCTGCAGCAATATATTCTCGGCGGTACTAGTTGCAATGGAATTTTGCTTTTTGCTGAACCAAGAAACAAGCCTTCCCCCAAGAACTGGCATGTCCCGGAAGTGCTTTTTCTGTCTATTTTGCAACATGCAAAATCCGCATCTGAAAAACCCGTTAGAGTAAAATCTGTACCTTTTGGATACCACAATCCAACATTGATTGTGCCTTTCAGATATCGTATGATCTTCTTTGTTGCAGTGAGGTGGCTTTCTTTTGGATTTGCTTGGAATCTTGCACACACGCCCACAGCATAAGAAATGTCCGACCTGCTTGCAGTAAGATATAGAAGTGAACCAATCATTCCTCTATATTTTGTTTGATCGACATCCTTTCCATCTTCATCTTTGTCTAGCCTTATTGATGTGCTCATTGGAATTTTGATCGATGATTTTCCATCAAGGCCAAACTTCTTTATCAAGTCGCGGGGTGTACTTTGCTTGATTGATGAATACTCCTTCTTTCAGTTGTTTGACTTGTAAGCCCAAGAAGTAATTCAATTCACCCATCATGCTCATTTCGAATTTATTCTGCATAAGCTTCGAAAATTTCTCACACAAAGATTTGTTAGTGCTTCCAAAAATAATATCATCAAACATATATTTGCACTAATAAAATATGATCACCATCTTGAATTCTAAATAAAGTTTTGTCAACAAGGCCTTTGGTGAATCCACAGCTTATCAAGAACATTGACAAAGTATCATACCAAGCTCGAGGTGCTTGTTTCAACCCATACAATGCCTTTTTAAGTTTGTAGACTTTATCACCTTCGCCTTTTACCTCAAAACCTGGGGGTTGTTCGACATAAACTTCTTCTTTGAGTAGACCATTCAAAATGCGCTTTTCACGTCCATTTGATAAACAGTGAAATCTTTGTGTGCGGCGTAGGCTAGGAAAATTCTGATTGCTTCAAGTCGAGCCACCGGTGCAAAAGTTTCATCAAAATCAATTCCTTCTTCTTGAGAGTATCCTTTTGCAACGAGCCTTGCTTTATTCCTAACAATCACGCCTTCTTCGTTTGCTTTGTTCCGGAAGACCCATTTGGTTCCTACAATATTGTGGTTCGGCGGTCTTGGAACAAGTTCCCAAACATCATTTCTTTTGAATTGATCGAGCTCCTCTTGCATAGCATTTATCCAATCCGGATCATTGAGAGCTTCGTCAATTTCTTTTGGTTCAATCTGAGATAGATAACACGTGAATAATGCTTCCATGGTAGATGATCTTGTTTTCACGCCTTCATGGATATTCCCAATAATTAATTCTGGAGGATGATTTTTTGAGCCATCTTAAATCTGGTTGAAATGGGTGCATGGTACTGGGTGGATCCATTTGCTGTGAATTTGCAGTGTTGGTTCGAATTTCATCAATTAAATTGTCTTGAAATTGATTACCAACATCACATGCAATTTGATCATTAATTGGATCACCAACTTGTACTGCATCTCCATTCCACGTGAGGCATCACTCCCAAAATTATTATTGAAAGAATTTCCAACTTCTTCTGGGTGAGGGATGGGATTTTCTAGAGAATTAATTTCCAACTCATCCATTCCCTGCAAAACATCATCTTCACACGTATCATTAGTATCACAAAAATCAATATGACACTTGTTACCATTTTGTGCAATTTCTTCGTCCAGAGCGCCATTTTTTATTTGTGATTTTTCATCAAATACCACGTGTATGGATTCTTCAACCACCATTGATCTTTTATTCAGAACTCTGTACGCCTTGCTGGTAGCTGAATATCCTAGAAAAATTCCTTCATCTGCACGCTCATCAAAAGCTTTTAGATGCAATTTATCATTAATATGAATAAAACATTTGCATCCAAAAATATGAAAATAACCAATATTTGGTTTTCTCCCTTTATATAGCTCATATGGCGTCTTCTTGTACTGCTTATGGATCATGCTTCAATTTTGCGTGTAACAAGCAGTGTTGATAGCTTCCGCCCAATAGCGTTTCGGGAGACCGGCAGCACTAATCATCACTCGTGCGGCTTCTTGAGCGTCCGGTTTCTTCTCTCGGCAACACCGTTTTGTTGCGGTGTTCTTGCGGCAGATAATTGATGAGAAATTCCATGTGAACTGCAAAAAGCTTGTATAACTCCATTCACGAACTCGGTTCCGCGATCCGTTCGTATTTTTGATATTTGCAATTCTTTCTCATTTTGTAGTTGCTTCAACAGCTTCGATAGAACTTGCTCAACTTCATTTTTCTTCTTGAGAAACACGGTCCAAGTGTACCTGGAAAAATCATCAACAACAACGAGAGTATATTTCTTACCACTTACACTTATTGGATCAACCGGTCCAAATAAGTCCATATGTAGTAAGCTTAGCGGTCTTGACGTTGACTCGTGTGTCTTTGATTTGAATGATGATTTGATTTGCTTTCCGCGTTGGCATGCATCACACACTTGGTCCTTCTTGAAGATAATATCTGGCAAGCCTTCTACTAGATTCTTCTTTGCAAGTTGATTGATGGTCTTGAAGTTTAAGTGGTTGAGCTTTCTGTGCCATTCCCAATTAGCTTCATTTGAATTTCTGGCCATTAAGCACACTGAATCTTTGCTAGTGCTCCAATCCACAATATACATATTCTTTCGCCGTTTTCCAGATAAAATAATCTCATTTGTGAGCTCATTTTTTATTAGGCAATTATCTTTAGAAAATTCTACAAGATAGCCTTTATCACAAAATTGACTAGTGCTCAACAAATTAAATTTTAATCCTTCAACGAAAGAAACATCTTCAATCTTCAAACCATTTTTCTTGATCGTGCCAACTCCTTTTGTAATTCCATAATTTTGATTTCCTCCGAATATAACTTTTGGTCCATCGATTTCTTTGAAATTCACTAGATATGATTTATTTCTAGTCATGTGGCGTGAGCAACCACTATCGATGTACCAAACATCCTGCAAAAAAGATTAATTAATTTTAGGTACCCATACTTGCTTGGGTCCTTTACTGTTAGTGATTTTTGGTAACCAAACCCACCTTGATCTTATTGAATTAAGATGAGGTGATTTGTAACCATTAGAGACACGATAATCATAACTCACATTAGAAAATATTTTGGCGCCGGATTTTGAAATTATTTTTTATATTTTGGCACCTGGGAAGAGAATGGTTGCTTTGGTCTATAAAAAGCATTACATCTATTACACAACCAATCTTTTTGAGTGGGATAAAATCTCCCAACTTTATTTCTAGAAAAGCTTCCCTCTTTTCTATGAAATCTTTTTGCACTTGACTCTTTGGCATATCTTTGCTTGTAGAATTTTTGTTGCTTCGCCGTAGTATAAACTTGTTTCGGCCTTTCAACATTCAACTTTGCGTTTGATTGAAAGCCAAGTCCTTGTCTCATCGTGCTATTCTGACTTTTAACAAATTTTACCACTTGAGATTTATTATTTAAAGTAGTAGTAGAATTAGTCAGATTTTGAGGGGTTGAGAACATGTGGAGTCATAACCAATTCCGGTTTTATCTCCTGATGCTTTTGCATGCTCACCATTTTATCTATAATTTTAGACGAATTAGTGAACGTAGCAATAGTAGCTCTAAGATTATGTTTTCTAACCTCTCTTGCTTTACACTCTTCTTGAAGATGAATATTTTCATTCTTCAATTTACTCACTTCAAGTAAAGCATCTTGCAATTTTTTATTCATTTCTTCTTTTTCAAGAATTAGAATATTATTGCGCTCCTTGAGTTGAGGATGAGTGAGCATAATCTCGCATTAGATTATCAATAGATTCACGAGAAAAAGAGGAATTAACAAAATTGAAAGAATTAGAACTTACCTCTTCTTCCTCTGCTTCAAGAGCCATAAGATTCGGGACGATGATACGGCGCTAATATGCAGGCTAATGGAGTTGAGTTACAAGTGAAGTTGCTTAT